>NW_006494613.1:11032084-11049506 GCF_000325575.1 Pteropus alecto
CCGCCCAGAATACTGTATCCAGCTAAGCTCTCCTTTAGATATAAAGAAGAAATAAAGACTTTCCAGACATACAAAAATTGAGGAAATTCTCCACTATGAGTCCAGCATTACAGGAAATACTGAAAGGGGTCAGTTCATCTAAAACAAAATGACCAAATATATATATACATAATTAGAAGTAAAGTTACTATCAGGCAAATAGAAGTCGAGGAGTGCAACCCTTACTAACAACAGGGTATTATAAGCTTAAATAATAAAAAGAGAATTGTTATAACAATATAGTAATGAATGTTCAGCATAATAGGGACAAATTGAGATAACAATGACTGAAAAAGGGGGATTCAAAGACCCAAATTCAAAAAAAGGAATGGAGATAAGGCATGTGCAGAAGAAAATGGATGACTGCATATATATAACTATCTTTTACATATTCATAATGATAATCATGAACCAAAGATTCAGAACTGAAGTATATAACATAAAACAAGAAGAACCAGGGGCAAATCTCATGAAAGCCAACTGAAAAAAAGAAAGAAAACAGAAGCACGAGGACAAGGAAACAATGGAAACACCAAGCTACGAGAAAGCAAAAGATAAAATAGCTATAAGAAGACCTCATATTTCAATAATCACCCTAAACGTAAATGGATTGAGCTCACCAATAAAAAAGGCACAGGATTGCAGAATGGATCAAAAAACAAAACTCACCTATATGCTGCCTTCAGGAGAGACATCTCAGCTCCAAAGACAAATATAGACTCAAAAAGAAAGGGTGGAAAAAGATATTTCAAGCAAATGTCATTCAAAGAAAAGCAGGAGTAGTGGTACTAACATCAGAGGAAATAGATTTCAAAATAAAAAAAGGTAAAGAAAGATACTGAGAGACACTTCATAATCATAAAGGGAATCATGAACCAATAAGACATAACACTTATTAATATCTATGCTCCCAATCAGGGATCCCCGTAACATGTAAAGCAATTACAAACAGAACTAAAGGGAGAAACAGACCAAAACACTATTGTAGTAGGGGATCTAAATACCCCACTGTTAGATATGGATAGATCATCCAAACAGAAAATCAATAAGGAAATCACATCCTTAAATGACACATTAGACCAACTGGACATAATTGATATATACAGAGTCTTCCATCCCCAAACAGCTGCTTATACATTCTTCTCTAGTCACATGGAACATTCTTAAGAATCAACCACATACAGGGACACAGAGATAGTCTCAACAAATATAAGAGAGTTGAAGTCATATCAATCATATTCCCCAATCATAATGTTTTGAAACCAGAGAGGAATTGCTAAAAGAAATCATGAAAAACCACAAATACATGGAGATTAAATAACATGCTACTGGAGAATAACTGAGTCAGAGAAGAAATGAAAAAGAGAGATCAAGAGATACATAGAAACAAATGATAATGATAGTACAACATATCAAAACTTTTTGGACAGGGCAAAAGCGGTCATAAGAGCAAAGTTCATTACAGGCCTATCTCCGAAAACAAGAATAAACCCAAATAAACAACCTAACACTTCTTCTTAAAAAAAAAAAATTGAAAAGGAAGAACAAACACAAATAAACAAAATCAGGGATGGAAGAGGGGAAATTATGACTTATATCACAGAAATACAAAGGATCATGCAAGAATACTATGAAAAAGTTTATAACACCAAATTTAATAACCTAGAAGAAATGGATCAGTACTTAGAAAAATACAACCTTCCTAGACTGAATCAAGAAGAACTGGAAAATCTAAACAGACTGATCAGCAGTATGGAAATTGAAATAATCATCAAAAACCTACCAAAAAGTAAAAGTCCAGAACCAGATGGCTTCAACAACGAATTATACAAAACATTCAAAAATTTAATACCTATTCTCCTCAAACTCTTCCAAAAAATTGAATAGGAGACAATACTTCCCAATTCATTTTGTGAGGCCTATATCACACTGATACCAAAACCTGGTGAAGACAACACAAAAAAAGAAAACTACAGACCAATATCTCTCATGAACACAGATAAAAAACTCCTAAATAAGATACTAGCAAACCAAATACAGCAACATATTAAAAAAATTATACACCATGATCAAGTGAGCTTCATCCCAGAGGCACAGAGATAGTTCAACATATGCAAATAAATAAATTAAAAAAAAATAAGAAATTATGATAATATCAATAGATGCAGAAAAGGCTTTAAACAAGATACCGCATTCCTTTATGATCAAAACATTTAACAAAATAGGTATAGAAGGCAAGTGCATTAACATAATAAAGGCCATCTATGACAAACCCTTAGCCAACATTATACTTAATGGTGAAAAACAAAACTTTCCCTCTAAGATCAAAAACAAGGGAAGGCTTTCCAGTATCTCCACTGTTATTCAATATAACATTGGAGGTCCTAGTGAGTACAATCAGACAAAGGAACAATATAAAAGCCATCAAAAAAGGAAATGAAGAAGTTAAACTGTCACTATTTGCAGATGATGTGATTCTCTATATAGAAAACCCTAAACACCACAAGAACACTACTAGAAACAGTAAGCAAATACAGTAAAGTCTCTGGATACAAAATCAATGTTCAAAAATCCATAGCTTTCCTAAAATCTAATAATGAAGTGCCAGAAAAAGAATTGGAAAAAAATAACTTCTTTTGCAATTGAACCAAAAAGAATAAAATACCTAGGAATAAATTTAACAAAACATATGAAGGACCTATATAATGACAACCACAAGATCATATTAAAAGAAATTGAATAAGATACAAAGAAATAGAAAGATATTTCATGTTCTTAGATTGGAAGAATCAACATAGTTAAAACGACCATATTATCTAAAGCATTATACAGATTTAATGCAATCCCCATCAAAATCTCATCAGCATTTTTTAAAGAAATAGAACAAAAATCATCAGATTTGTATAGAAGCACAAAAGACCCCTCATTGCCAAATCCATCCTAAGAAAAAAAGAATGAGGCTGGAGCCATCACTCTGCCCAACTTCAAATTATACTACAAAGTGACAGTAATCAAAACAGCATGGTATTGGCAGCAAAACAGAGACATGGACAAGTGGAACAGAATCGAGAGTCCAGAAGTAAACCCATATTTATATGGCCAAATAATTTTTGAAAAAAAGCCAAAAACATACAGAAGAGAAAAAAAGCCTCTTCAATAAATGGTGCTGGGAAAACTGGAAAGCTACCTGCAAAAGAATGAAACTAGACTGTTGTCTATCACCACACATCAAAATTAACTCAAAATGGATTAAGGACCTAAATATAAGACCTGAAACAATAAAATGCATAGAAGAAAACATAGGAACTAAACTCAGAGACCTTGGACTTAAAGAGGATTTTACGAATTTGACCTCAAAGGCAAGAGAAGTCAAAGCAAAAATAAATAAATGAGACTATATCGAACTAAAAATCTGCTCAGCAAAAGAAATTGTTAATAAGGTAAAGAGAGAATCATCTGAATGAGAAAATATATTTGCAAGCAATGCCTCCGATAAGGACCTAATATCCAAATTATGCAAAGAACTCATACAGCTCAAAAACAACAAAAAAAAAAACCATATAATCCAATCAAAAAATGGGCAAAGGACCAGAACAGACATTTCTCCCTAGAGGACATACAAATGGCCAACAAATATATGAAAAAATGCTTAACATTGCTAGCTATTAGGAAAATAAAAATCAAAACCACAATGAGATACCATCTCACACCTGTTAGAATAGTTATCATCAACAGGAAAAGTAATAACAAATGTTGGAGATGATGTGGAGAAAAAGTAAGCCTCATACACTGCTGGTGGGACTGCAAATTGATACAGACACTATAGAAAACAGTATGGATTTTCCTCTAAAAACTAATAATTCATCTACCATATGATCCAGCAATCCCTCTACTGGGTATTTACCCGAAAGACTTGAAAACCCATATCCAAAAAGATATTTGTACACCGATGTTCATAGCAGCATTATTCACAGTGGCCAGGAAATGGAAGCAACCGAAGTGTCCTATGATAGATGACTGGCTAAAGAAACTGTGATACATATATACAAAGAAATATTACTCAGCTATAAGAAGAGATGAAATACTGCCATTTGCAACAACATGGATGGACCTCTACATAATCACGCTAAGCAAAGTAAGCCAGAAGGAAAAAGTTGAAAATCACGTGCTATCATTCATATGTAGGATATAAACCTAAAAGCAACAAAGAGTAGGACAAACAAACAGAGACTCATGGACATGGACTATAGACTAGTGGTTATCAGTGGGGTGGGGGAGTAAGGAGGAGGTAACCTAGGTAGAGGGAGTCAAATAAAGGGAGATGGGGGAGGATGAAATGGGTAAAGGGGATCAAATATATGGTAGCTGAAGGAAACTGGACTTTGAGTGTTAAACACACAATAGAATATACAGATGTCAAATGGTAATGTACACCTCAAAATTATATGATTGTATTAACCAATATTATCTTAATAAACTTAATAAAATATAATAAAAAAGAGAGAAAGGTTATATTTTTTAAAAATCATTTTTTTGTATCTCAAGGTATTCAGAATTTTTTAATATCTAAGATTTAGATTCTTTAACCCTGCTTTAAGTATATGTTTTGTATTATTGCTAAATTGCCAGAAAATTACGAGGCCCACCTTTTGGGGGGGGGTGGTGGTGGTGGTGGTGAAAGGGTGAATTGTTAAAATTTCCTTAATTTTATATATCATGAAAAAGCTGATAACATTTTTTTTTTTTAATACTCATAGTTATTTGAAAAATATAATCACTTTTCCTCTTAAAAAAAAAAAAGAGAGAAAGGGAGAGAGATGAAGAAAGTACTAGAAAATGGCTTACAATTTAACCTTAAATTTTCAGTGATAGTTAGAGAAAATTATAAAATATCAGGAAAATTTTATCAAATAGTTATTTGACTGCTATGGAGGAAAAATGACTAATTAAAAGTCAGAGGAGCCTGAGTAACGTCTACAGAGTGTGTCATCCTGCACACAAAAAGTCTACCTTGTAATTATCAATATCGAAAGTATATTTTAGGTTACTCTTTTAAATACACGTAATTTTACTTTTCTGTTTGACATTAGAATCCTACTTTGTGGAAGATGCAACTCCACCATTTATATAATTTCAACACAAAATATCATTTTACATGTTTATTGTTTTTTACATCCAAAAAAGTGTTTTAGGCCCAGAAGATTTTAAAACAAATATAGGCAATGTCAGATACATCAAGTATCTTATTCTTGCTGGGAAGAAACATAAAATAAACAAATAAATTCATAAAACAAATCAAAATCATTTCAGATCGTGAATATGTTGTGAAAAAATAAAAGTACATGATGGATTATAATAGAGTGTTATTTTAGATGGAACATTTAGGGAAAAATTTCTGTGGGAATGACATTCGATAGATACTTGAAAAATGAAAAGTGCCAGCCAACTGAAATACTTTAGGGATAGCTTTCCAAGTAAGAACCAGCAGATATAAAGTAAGGGGGACAATGCTTGTTAAAGTGAAGAATAGGAACAAGGCCAGTATTGCTAAAATGAGTGGAATATTTGTATAAGGCTAGTTCAAAATGTAGGCAGGGACTCCTGTAAGATTTAGAATATGATATTATAGTTTAAATTTTATTAAAAGTTCAGGAGGAAGATGTTGAAGGAGTTAAGCAGAGGAATGGCAAGATCAAATTTTCATTATATAAAATAACTCTGACATAGTCTATGAAGAATGATCCTTGAGGTGGCAAATGCAATATTCCAATCCAGATAAGATGCTGACTTGTGGTAGAATTGAAGGAATTTGATATAGGAAGTTATAATTGAAGAGATAAATTAAGGGAAATCTGTCTTTGGCTCCAGAACTAAATGGATACGTGCACTTATTTGATGGGACATAAGAGTAAGAAAGAATAGATTGGTGGCCTGTAGAAAGTAAAATTGACAGCATTATTCTATGTGATTTCATAATAAATTTATTGTGAGATTAAAGGATGTGAAATATATAAAGTACTGAGGTCACCTCCTGGCAGATAGCAAGTAATAATTGAATGCATCATTATTATTTTTTTTATAATTAATATCAATTTTAGCTATTACCACAGTATAATTTTCAAATGTTTATTATTATTGATTAAACTGTAATTATATGGAGGTCTATACTTTTGTAAGACCTAACACATTCAATTAACAAAAAAATGTTAAATTCATTTATTATTAACTTAATTGTTTTAAAAATTGATTTAGGCATATTTTTTTAATTATCAGTTTCTCTGAAAATATACTTTCTAAAGTTCAAGCTATCTATATAGCTTTCAAGCTCAAGTTGCTTATTCATAAATTATATTGCAGAATATCTTTTATTTTATTTAATTATTGGGGTGATATTGGTTAATAAAATTATATGTTTTTAGTATAAAATTCAATAATATGTCATATGTATACCACATTGTTAAATTTTCTTTTGTCATCATATATTTGACCCCTTTTTCCTTTATCTACCTTCCTATCTCCTCCCTTTCCCTTTGGTAACCACTTAACCATTGTTTGTGTTTACGAGTCTCTGTCTTGTTTGTTTGTTGCTTTCACTTTTATGTTCTATATATGATTGAAATCACAGGGTTCTCAATTTTTTCTGTCTGATTTATTTCCCTTAGCATGATAATCTCAAAATCCATTCATGTTGTTACAAATGGTAATATTTCATCTATTCTTATGGCTGAATAATATTCCATTGTATATATGTACCACAGCTTCTTTATCCAATCATCTATAGAAAGACACTTTGGCAGTTTACATGTCGTGGCCACTGTGAATAATGCTGAAAAGAACATTTAGATGTACATATCTTTATGAATAAATGTTTTCAGTTTTGGGGGGGAGATCTCCAGGACAGGGATTATTGGGTCATATAGAAATTTTATGCTTAATTTTTTTGAGGAAACTCTATACTATTTTCCATAATGGCTGTACCAATGTACATACATTCTCACCAACAGTTAACACTTGTAATTACTTTCCCTGTTGATGATAGCCATTTTAACAAGTGTAAGGTCATGTAAGGTGGTTTTGATTTGTAGTTTCTTAATAGTTAATAAAGTTGAGTATCTTTTCACGTCTGTTGGCCATTTGTATATCTTTTTGAGAGAAATGTCTGTTCAGATCTTCTGCTCATTTTTTAATTGGATTGTTTTCATTGTTGTTGTCTTTGAGTTGTATACGTTCATTATATATTTTGGATATTAGCACTTATCAGAGGCGTTGTATGAAAATATCTTCTCCCATCCAGTTGGTTGCCTCTTTGTTTTGTTGATGGTTTCTTTTGCTGTTCAGAAGTGTTTAATTTGAGATAGCCCCATTCCTTTATTTTTGCTTTTATTTCCCTTGCCTTTGAGATTAAATTCATAAAATTCTATCTAAATTCAGGGTCCATGAGTTTAGTAGCTATGTTTTATTCTAGGCAATTTATTGTTTCAGGTCTTATATTTAGGTCTTTGATACATTTTGAGTTAATTTCAGTGTATGATGACAGATGTCTAGTATCATTTTTTTTTTTTTTTTTGCATGTAGTTTTCCAATTTTCCCAGTACCATTTATTGAAGTGGGTTTCTTTTCTCCATTGTATGTTTTTGGCTCCTTTGTCGAAACTTATTTGCCCGTACGTACAGGGGTTTAATTCTGGGCTCTCATTTCTGTTCCGTTGGTTTGTGTATCTGTTTTTCTGCCCATATCATGCTATTTTGATTATTGTCTCTTTGTAGTATAATTTGAAGTCAGACAGAGTGATTCCTCTGGACTTGTTCTTTTTCTCAGGATTGCTTCGGCTAGTCATGATCTTTTTTGGTTCAATACAAATCTGATTATTTTTTGTTCTACTCTAAAAAATGCCAGTGGGATTTTTTGAGGATTTCATTAAATCTATATAGTCATTTTAACTATGTTAATTCTTCCAATTTTTGACACAGACTATCTTTCCATTTTTGTGTTTGTCTTCTTCAATTTTATAATGTCTTATAGTTTTTAGTGTATGGTCCTTCACATGCTTCATTATGTTTATTCCTAGGTATTTTATTCTTTTTGTTACAATTGCAAAAGAAATATTTTTTCATTGATTTTTCTAAAATTTCATTGTTAATATATAGGAACACTATGGATTTTTGTATGTTTATTTTGTATCCTAAAACTTTACTGTATTTGTTTGTTTTTAATAGTTTTTTGGTGGAGTCTTTAGGGTTTTTTATATGGAGAATCATTTCATCTGCAAAAAGGGATAATTTTACTTTTCTATATCCATTCTTTCATATCAAACTATTTCTTTGAGTTGTGGTGAAAAGTGGACATTCGTTCACTTGGTGGTTCTTGACATATTTGAGTCACATTTTTCATAAACTTTGTTTTGTTGAGGTTTAATTGACATACAACATTATAGTAAGTTGTACAACATAATTATTTAATATTTGTATATAGTATGAAATGATTACCACAATAATGTCCATCACTATACATAGTTATATATATATATATTGGTGATGAGAACTTTTAAGATGTACTCTCTCAGCAATTTTTAAATATGCAATACAGTATTAATTATAGTCACCGTGATGTACATAACATGCCCATGACTTATTTATTTTATAACTGGAAGTTTGTACCTTTTTAGTACCTACACCCATTTTGCCCACCCCCCCATACTCTGCTTCTAGCAACCACCAAACTGTTTTCTGTCTTCATCACCTCACACCTGTTAAAATGGCTGTTATCAAAAAAGCAAGAAGTAAAAAGTGTTAGTGAGAATGTGGAGAAAAAAAAAACAACTTGCGAACTATTGATGGGAACGTAAATTGATGCAACCACTATGGAAAACAGTATGGAGTTTCCTTAAAAAATTAAAAATAGAAATATCACATAATCCAGAAATTTTACTTTTGGGTCTTTATCTGAAGAAAACAAAACACTAACTTGAAAAGATATATGTTCCTCTATGATCATTGCAACATTATTTACAGTGGTGAAGACAGAGTCACCTAGAAGTCCATGGATGAATGAATGGATAAAGAAAATATAGATATGTTATGGAACATTATCAATCATAGAAAGAAATAATCTTACATTTGTGATAAAGTGGATGAAACTTGAGGTCATTATGCTAAGAAGAATAAGTAGCACAGAGAAAGTCATATACAATATGATCTCACTCATATGTGGAATCTAAGATTAAAAATAAAAATGAGCTTTTGAATAGAGAGAACACATTGATGATTGCCAGAGGCTGATGGTGGTGGGGTCAGTGGAATTGGTGAAAGGGGTCAAAAGGTACAAATTTCCAATCATAAAATAAATAAATCATAGAGATGTAATGTAGATCATGACAACTATAGTTAATAATACTGTATTGCTTATTAGAAAACTGCTGAGAGTCAATCATAAAGCTCTCATCAGAAGAAAACAATTATAAAGTTACTTCAGTGAGTTTTCCCCATTCATTTTGCTTATAGTTAATTTATTTTTGTTATTGTTTTCCTCTATCACTAAAACTATATATATATTTTGAATATTAGCCCTTTGTGTGATATATTTTGATAATATTGTCTTAATATTTTTGCTAATACTTTAAATTTTCTTTACACCTTTCATGGTGATTTTTGCTTACATAAAAAGTGTGTATTTAGAATTTTACTTTTTATATATTTTTTCAATTTTACTTTTTTAAAATTAATGTTGAGTCATAAAAAAGTTGATATATCCAGTTTAGATAGAAATTCACATGTATTTATTTCCTAGAAATTATTTTTAAAAGATATTTAGATTTCTGATATGTTTAGAGTTTATTCATATGTTTAACGTATAGATCTATTTTGATTTTTTTTCTAAATACCTCTCTGGCTCTCTCAGAATAATTTATTGAAAATTCTCTTTAGATAAATGACGTGATGGCAGTTTTTTCATATATTATACTGATCACACATTAAATTTTGTTTTTAGTTTTGTCTTTTTCTGAATTTTAAATTCCTTTTTGCTTTTTCTGTATATTCATGTTCCAACACAACATATTTTAATTGTAGAGGCTTTATAATCTGTTTCAATATGTGGTAGAATTTGTCTTATTTGCAGATTTCTTGCCCATTTGTAAAAACTATTTTTGCATATTTATTTGTCTATATTTAGTAGTATCAATTTATATGGGTACATAAAATATTTATAATTAATTTAACAGAATTACATTAAAATTAGACTCACCTCTTTACAACATTGTCATCTACAAAAAAAATATACCTTTTTATTTAATTCCACTTGCGTATTTGTTAAAAGTGAGTTTGTGTTTATTAAAAATCTTCCTGCATGTTTTTCATATTTCTAAGATTTTTTGTTTATATTAGCTTTCGCTTAACTATATTTACCTTCTTTGTTTCTTTTTTAAGTGAGCTTTCCTTAAAATTATATCTTCTATCTCATTATTTTTTGTGTAAATGAGGCTATTGATTTTTGTGTGTTAAAACTATATCCTTTATCCTAATAAGTGTTTTGTTTTTTGAAAAATTGAACATCTTTTAATTTCTATTTTGATTTCTTCTATTATTCATAGATTATTTATATATTTTCTTAAAATTTCCATGCAACTGGACTCTTTTTAATTATCTTGTTGTTCTTGAGGTCTAGTTTAATAACAGTGCCATCATTAACAATTCTCTCATTAATAATTTTAGTCTTTTGCCAGACAGATCTGAACTGGTAAAAGGAGATACAGATTAAAATAGATTTATGTATGTATGTATGTATGTATGTATGTATGTATGTATGTGTGTATGTATTTATAATGGATTAATTAATTTATTTTAATTTAATTTATTAGAAACATCGGTTAATAAAAAATATATGAGTTTTAAGTGTACAGTTTGATAATATATCATATGTATACTACATATAATAATATAGCATATGTATACCACCCAAAGTTAAATTTCTATCATTTAGATAATTGTTTTTATTTATATTCCATGGGAAATTTAATATCTAAAAAACAAAACTATCACTACCTGAAGGTAAATGTAAAAGCTGTGAACCTGCATAAAATATTGTCAAGGTGAATATAATTGCTAGAAAGTCACATTAAAAATGTAAAACTTTATGCCCTAATGAATGTGCTCTACTTAGTTCAGCACTTTCAATAACACTTTAAAATCAGATATTTCAGAGGAATGTAGGTGGTTTGGGGAAGCTCAGGATAAAAGGAAGGAGGTTAATACTGGGCTATAGAGTTTAAGTATCCAAACTAAAGTTTCTATAATGAAATAGAAAACTAGTTCTGATTAAGGCAATGAGAAAAGAAAGCCATAATCTCTAGGCATGATGATTAAAGAAATTGAAAATTAGCAGCATGAAGTTTGCTGAGTCTTGATAATGTAGTGGCCCCTCATACAGAATGATTGAACATGGCTACCTGTCTCCATCTCCACTGACTCACTATACTCAAAATGTAAATTGGGATTAAATGTAGCACAACTAACCCAAGGTCCATTATGGACTGTAGAAACTAATCATATGTGTGAATAAGAACTGATTTGAGAATGTGGCAGGGTATTAGCTTATATAATAAAATTATCTTATTAGTGTTCATTGTTTAGATATATTAAGGATGGCATATCCTTACAAACTAGTAGACTTAGGTATAAATAGATATAGCTCCTACTTTTAAGATCAGTTCTATATTCTTGTATCATGTTGTATCTCAGAATGTGTGAGAACCTTAAGTTGTTTGGGAAATATTTTAGTTAGTAGTGTGCAATCAATTAAATGCATTTGGTAACAGTTAATGTTGGAAGTTGTTTTTTAAGGAAGGTTTCTTTGGAATAAAGGAAATACTATAGGTAAACCAACTATGAAGGTTTTTTCAATAAATAATAGTGCTATGTGAGTTACAGATGATGTGTTTTGTTTTGTTTTGTTTTGTTTTGTTTTAATATAAAGAATTTGGTTAAAAGTGAGTGAAGCTGTTAATTAGATATATTGTTTGCTCACAGATCAAGGATAAAAACAACCCAGTTGGGCAAAACATTTAAACATTTTAACCTTGTTGTCTCATCAGTAATAAGGAGAAAATAAAACCTCCTTTGTATTTTCCACACCTATTGTGGGGACAAATTAAGATGGTGATTATAAGAGCTCTTAAAAATAAATTTCTAATAAAAATTAGGTGCCACTATAATTAGTTGTAAATGTTAACGAGTTCTCATAAATGTCAAAATTTAATATCACTTTCATTTAAAAACCAAGTAGTGCTTTTCCTTTTCAGTCCCCCTTTTGTTTCGTTTGACATTTTCTAATGTACATATGGGGAACATTTTCTTTTATTACATATATAAATTAAATACACATGTAAACACCACAGACACATTTATCTCTGCCACATGAGTGACTTTTTTCTCTGTAACTGTACACTTTTCCAGTATAATTATTCATCTTTGATTTTTTTTTTTCTTTTTCATGGCTACCTAAATAAACCAGGTGCTATAGACCTCGTAACTATAATGTCAGCAGATTAAAAAAGACTATGTTTTCATTATATTAAACCACACATAAAAAAGGCATTACAGCTTTTAAAATTCAATACAAACATTATGACTTGGGGCTAGACTTTGTCACTTTTAAACTTTTCTTTCAGATAAAGCAAAGTTATAAGGATAGGATTTTCTTTATGATCCCCTTTAGCTTTAATATTTTACGATGTTATAGAACATCAACAGTTTGGAATGCAAATCTTTACCTTAGACCTAGATCTCTGAGGAACATGGGGATAGCCTGAAGCACATCTTACAGGGTCACTTAATTATGATTTACTCCACATTTACAAGGTGACCAAACTCTCCACCACCATATCCTCAAGAGAAGAGAAATGCAAAGATAAAAACAAAAATAAAAAAATAGATTCTTTATTTTCTAACCATGGTAGCAAAATATAGCTTTGACAAAGAGAAAATGAGAGTTTAAGTCAAAAATGTGAAAGCACCCATCTACTTCACAAAATTTTGTGCCAACTACTATTGGTATACATTTAAAATTCATTGTCTATTATAAAAGGATATAGAAATAAATGGTGAACCTAAAAAAAATCACAGACATAAAGATTGATTGTACCTAAAACCTTATCAAGGTCAATTCTGACGGAATGTTAAATTTTTCTTATAATATGACTTCTTCTTTACTGCCATGGCAGTGATGTGACATCTCCTAGGTGCTCACATAGTATAACGCTCCAGAATATTTTCCTGGATAGACACTAAGTCCTAAAGAGTAGTTTTCAATCCAAACCCAATCAAGTCAAAATGCAACAGAGCCTCAAGATGAAAAAGCTAGAGAATCAGGTAGGAAGAAGTTTTTAAAACAAGTCAGGAAGGAAGTAGGAAAGACTCCTGATTCTGGAGCAAAAAAGTGATAGATAGATAGATAGATAGATAGATAGATAGATAGATAGATAGATAGATGTATATTTTTTAATTTAAGTCCCCTGAATACTTGCAAATGCTCTAAGAGCTCAAGACTACTGACTTGGAGAAACTAAAAATAATTTGATTGAGGAAAAAGTAAGTAAGTCAAAATAATATCTGTGATTTTTTTGTTAATTTCTGTTGAATAAATAATGTAAAAATCTAATGTAGTCTCTTTGTTTCCCATGGTCTCATAAAAATAACAATATATACACCTTCTCAAGGAAGGGAAAAACCAATCTATGTATTTTCATATTTAGTACATGTTTCAGTATAGAACAAGATACTAAAAGGGAGGGGGAAAAAAGTTCAAAGTCTTTCAAAGTGATTATAAAATGTTATATTTTTCTTATTCTAAACTATTGTTTCAAACTTTAATTTAAAACATAAATTCATATTAGTTTATTATTTCTATTTTGCAAACTCATTATAAACGAGCATAAGACTTGCATTTCAAAAACAGAAATAATGTTAAATTAGCCTTATGAATTCTTCATGAAATCAAATTTAATGAAATTATTTTTAGAATTATTAGTAAATACATTTTTAGATAGAATTCTCTAAGAGACAAATACAATAAAACTACAACTGTATTTTTTTTTTTAGTCAAAGATTTTTATGTAACTAGCATTTAAAACTGAATTGTATATTTTGTTTTAAATTTGAGCTATTAGGAAGTCATCGCTCAAGAATGGAATGATCTAATTATCCATTTGTTTTACTTTCAAGAATTGACTCAAATAAAGAATTATAAATGCCTAAGAATATGAACATGTATATCTCCATGGCATCACAGAATTAATTTAAAATACCTATAAATTTCCAATATAAAATATAAAAATTGGATCTAAAAATCTAGTGTTCTTTTTAAGAAACCTTAACATCCAAAAAAATACCTCATTTTTATTACTCCACATCTAAGACATATGTAAAATCATTGTTAAAATCTTTTCTGTAATCTCTCTCCCTCCCTGCCATGCTCCTTGTATCTCTCCCTCTCTCTCTCCTACTCTCTCTCTTTCTTGTTGCATACAGCCCACAGGAAATATTTGGCCCACAAGGAAATATTTCCATATTTTTAATACTTTAAAATGTCTGCTATGTAATTGTGGTCACACATGCTTCGATAATTTGTGAATGCATATTGAGGTAGTGTGCAAAGTTCATGCTAGAAACTCATATTCTCAATTAGCAAAATTTGTTTCTTTCCCCTCTCTAAAATCAATTTTTAAAATATAAATTATTTCATAAAATAGGAATAATTTTAGTATATAAACTGCAAAATATGTTTGTTCTGGGAATCAAGATAATTTCTGAGAGAATAAAGACATATTCTAGTATTAAAAATATGGCACTTTATTATTTGTTTGGTCCAAATATTAACTTGTTGCTATATATTTTCTAATTGTTGACCCACAGACTTGAATAATTTTTACTATTTATTTCTTCATGATCAAACACTTTCTATTTCTTTGTTCAACTATGAATTCCTCAATTAAGTTTTCCTTGGTTCTTCAAATACAAATATTTTTCTATGAAATTCCACAGCATTTTGCCTATCTTCTCTTAAGGCACTTTTTCCTCCCTTGTATTACATTTGTTTATGTATATGTCCTCCCTTATTCAGCTGTAATCTTTATTGGGTATGTGTATGGTTAATTGAGATTTTCATTACAATAATAACCAAATGAATATTTTGAATATTGTCATGCATTGTTTGACATGCACCTTTAGGCAGTTTTGTCATCATGGGAACATCACAGAGTGAACTTACTCAGACCTAGATGGTATAGCCTACTACTACACATCCAGGCTATCTGATATAGCCTATTGCTCCTAGGCTACAAACCTGTAAAGCACATTACTAAACTGAATACTGTAGGCAATTGTAATATAATGGTAAGTATTTGTATATCTAAACACATCAAAATGTAGAAAATGCATGACAAATATATAGTATAAAAGACAAAAAAAATGATACACCTGTATAAGGCACTTATCGTAAATGGAGCTCAAAGGATTGAAAGTTGCTCTGAGTGAGTCAGTGCGTGAGTGGTGGGTGACTATGAAAGCCTAAGACATTGTGGAACACTACTATAGACTTTATAAACACTGCCTGACAAAGGCCTCCCCTTGCTTCCTTCTGACGAGTTCAGAAATACAACATCAAAGCTGTCAGTGCTGCTCTATGAACAAGAATATGGACTGGACCGATTGAAAATATTAAAGAGAAACTGGCAGATAAGGTGTACATCACCATAATAGTGACTGTCAGAATGGACTGAAAGGGGGTCTGGGGATCAGTAGGAGTAAGAAATCAAGATGGAAAGTTTAAAGAACATAGGGAATTGTCATAGCCATTTGATTTTGTCTATCACATGTTGGAGGAGTGATCAGATTAAGGATCTTCGTGGTATTGATTTAAAAAAAAAAGAGGGTGTTTAACATGGAGAGGGTATAGAAGTGAGGACACGATGTTTTTTGTTTGTTTTTGTTTTTGTTTTTGAGGATACAATGTTTTGACTGGAAATTTGGTTTTGGTTCGATTTGGTTCGATTTGGCACAAAAGGCTCTCTGACATTGAATTGATGGAAGAAATAAAACTAATCAGTGCTTTACATCATTATAACCTGAAAATATTTCCAAAGTACAAGGACAGGTTGGCTCCACACTACCGCAGAAAGCTTTTATTAAAGTAGCAGTGGCACTTAATACTTGTTAAGGTAGCTCCTGCGGACCTATGTCCTTGTACAAGATCTTAGATCTTTAACAAAGAAAATGCAGCAATGTACTTTGAAGAACATCCAGCTAGATCTGGGAGAACTCTCGTGCCCCCAGAATATGTAGCACTGCGTAAATAAGCTCATCTATACTGAAACAAGTCAATGTCTAACTGATTAAATGTAATCTGTGTACTCAAAACTGAGGTACTCTGAATAAGAGGGAATCTATTGCCAAGCCCCACAGATATTGCTTCTATCAGAGAAAAAATATTTCTTTTGAACCACATATTTTTCCATTTTTTAACAGAAATTCAGCTTCATTATAATCTTACAGGACTATCGTCATATACGTGGTCCATTATTGACCAAAATATCATTATTCAGACTATGATTGTATAAGAGATGTTCTAAATATGTGTTGGTATATAAATAAATGAATATCTGGATGTTTTATGTCCATTACTACCTCAAGGCACAAAGACATAATAAAGCCTATTTTTCATAATATTTCAAATAATGTATTAGAAATAAATTTTAAACATGAAATCATTAAAACGTTTCAAAACAGAAGTCAAAATATCACTTGTGCCTGAATTACATGATTATTTCAAATGGATTTTGTTTGAATTTAAATGTTACAGAACATTATTTCCTATCTTACCTTTCTTTTATAATGGTAGACCCAGTTTTAGTGATATAAATAACAATTTCAAAGAAGTGACACATTATCTACTTACTACTACTTACAGCTAGTTTTCTAAATTTTCCTTGTATGTTTAAAAGTTGTGGCCCTACGAAGTATATATTTTCCTAAGAAGAAAAGTTTTTAACATTAATATTGTGCATGTGATTCTAAAACAGATTGTTTTTAAAGAATGCTGAATTTCAGTTTAAATCAAATGCACACTATTGAGTGCATGATATTACTACTTCTGGAAATAAGATATGAAATATTTAAATCATTATATGATTTGCAAAGTGTGAACTGCAAGGAGTCTCATGGAAATTTGTTGATAAAATAAGCATGAATTTCACTCTCCTCAATTTAATCTGCAGTCTGATATGAAAACCAAACTTCTGACGTTAAGAAGTAAAAATAATTTTATATTTATAAATTAACCTGTATCCATAGTGTTGTCAAGGTGTTAATCTTAAACCAAATGTATTGCATCT
>NW_006494613.1:11049522-11066310 GCF_000325575.1 Pteropus alecto
CAGCAGGAAAGGCATTTCTGTATCTCTCTTACCAATGACCGTGTGACACTATTATAAATGTTCTGGTGATATTTTTAAGCAAGTAACTCTAAGTGCCAATTATTCTGAACATTGAGCTGGGATTTCATTACCTAAGGTGTCAACCTAAAATGGAACTTACTTTTTTTTTCTTTATTGTATTATAGTTCTATGTTTGTGAAAAATACAGGTAAGAATAAAAGTAGTAGTATAAACAGTAAATATTTATAGTCGACAAGAAAAGCCATATTTTGTGATTTTTGACCATTCTCTTCAACATACTTATATACTTCGTTATGATACTTAAAGTACTGTTAAGTTAAATTAAACCTATTATTGGAATCATTGTTGGGTGTTTTTATGTCAAATCTATCTAAACTTGGGTTGAAGTCAAACTATTAAGTACATTGGATTAAATTGTTTTCATGGTCTGAATATTTGTGCTTCCCCACACCCCTCCCTCCCCAAATTCATATGTTGGAATCCTAATAATATTAGGAGATAATTACAATCACCTACTGGTGATAGTATTAGGGACCTTTGGGAAATGCTTAGGTCATGAGGATGGATGAGTGTTCTTATAACGAAGACCCCAGAGAATGCCTCAGGTCCTTCTATCATGTAAGGATACAAAGAGAAATCTGCAACCTAGAACAGGGCTCTCACTTGACCTTACTGTCACCCTGATTTCAGACTTCTGACTTCTAAAACTTTGAGAAATAAATTTCTGTGGTTTATAAGTTACCTTATTTATGTTTTTTTTGTTTGTTTGTTTGTTATAGCAGCCCTAATGGACTAACACAACTTAGTCCATTATTTCCAGTATAAGCAAGAAAATGAGATTAATAGCTACTATTTATATCATCAGCCTATCTAATAAGCATATTTATAAAACATCTCTATGTGAAATAACATAGCAATTGATCATCTCATCATAGTAATTTCTGCATATTTAGTTAACAAAAAAAAACAGCTAATCTAGGGTGAGAGTGAGATAGATTTTTTATTTTTTCCCTTAACTCTGGCAAAAATTGTCAAATTACTTTGAAGAAATCAAATAGAATTTATTTCACCTTGCAATTAGAAAACATAGTTTTATCTATATATAAAGTTACTTCCTATCAATTATTTCTATTCTTTGTATAAATCGTGATATAATTTATAGGGCTTAGAAAATATTTAAATAATATCTATACAATATATTGAAACTCATGCTCAGTGCCGATAGCAATTACTAAGATATTTGGAGCATTCTTTCACATTTAAAAAGGCTATTTGAACATGTGGGTCATATTTGCAAATGCAAAATGAAAAGTTTCTGCAAAATAAAGAGTATTTAAAAAACATATACCTTGCAAAAGTAAATTTGGGTTGCTTTGTTTTCCTCTCCAGATTACCAATATCATTAAAAAATTTAAGAAGGAATTTGCTCTTTCATTCAGTTTACAATATTTAAATAAATCTATTATCAAGGTACTTTTATTTTTCATTTTGTTTTGGTTTACCTATGTAACTATCTGAGCAGCTTGATAGGGATTTTAGGTTCCCACATAACAAATGCCCCATTAATATGATTACTCTGCTTTTCTTGTTGTTTTTAAATGTTTAATATGTTAATTATAAGAATACTTTCCATTTATTATAGACAATTAGACAAATCAACAATGTTTATTTACTATAAAAATATTTATAGTAAATAATTGGTTTATTTTATGTCTTGTGAGATGTATATTCTGTTTTCTGATATCAAAAATAAAATAGGGTGGGTTATAAGGTAAAATGTAGAGATCAAAAAGTAATTGCACAATGCACTATGCAGGTGGAAATAAACAGTAGTCTTTATAATTTCAAGCAATTTTTGTTTTCCAATGTGATTATACTACATTATATATTTTTAATAAACATTTTTCTTTAGAAATTGAGAGAAATACAGAGGCACTTTTCATGGGTATCGTATTATAAAATCAATGCCTCTTTTATTTACAGCCCATGTCTAGGAAAAAACTATTGAGTTTATTTGCATAAAATATGACTAACAGTCAAGCATGTCAAAGATTCAATTTGGGTCTCTAAATTAAACATAGAGTAATTTACTACTAGGGTCATGTGGACAAATTTCTTTTTACCTCTGTGGTTATGGTACTTTATTTAAGTTCACTCTCACTGCATTTATCTACAAGTTCAATAATAGATATATTCAACAGTGATAATTAGTATTATTCTCACATTCATATATGAAACTAACAAATATAAACCTTTATCTATAAACATTTACCAATAAATATATTATTAATATAATAATAAATCCCTAAAGGCTAATCATAGGAGAAATTTTATACTTGTGAATTCAATTGCAAGGTATTAATAGCAAGCTAGGATTTTTAATAACTGATGCTTAATGAATGTTAATGAAGAAAATGGGCCTCTACTGCTGAAATAAGCCTCTGAGGTCTCATTTGGAGATACATCAGAAAGGAAGTTTTATTAAAAATATATGTAATTGCAGCATCTCTCTAAAATAATTCAAACCTATTTTAATTGATTCATTTATTTAGTGATTTTTCTAGCTTGATATCACAAATCTAATAATATTTAAGTAATAAGTTTTCCTCATTCATAACATAGATTTTATTTTCTTAATTTTTTGAATTTTCCTAAAATACCCTCCAAAAGAACAATAATCTAGTTTATTCTATTTTTTGTTATTTTGCAGAAAACTACAAATATCTTCCATTTGTAATCTTTTAATTATTCTAATTATATGCTTTATTTCTATATATGTTCACACTTCCGAGTGATAAGTAGACCACCCAAGAATTTCATGTGTGTTTTGTGTATGCCATTTTGCAATTTCTTTCAATCATTACATGTTAATAAAGAAGCTAATTTTTTAATGTGTCTAAGTTTGACTAAAAGGCACTACAACTACAGGTGAAACACTTTAAAAGTTATATTGTATAAATAACAAAAGAAAAAAAATCTAGTTATGCAGGTAAAGTGAAAAGTGAGGAAAACACAGAGTTTCAAAGAGAAGTTTTACCTGGCGCTACGTATTCAGGAAGATTTCTTTACTTATAAGTTTTTTAAAATGTAGAGATTAGTTTAGCTCAAATTTGGATGACTTAAAATCAATGGTAATTTTAATAACCTTGAAAATGTATGCATTAAGTAAGCAATATCCTTAACTAGATTTTTTTTTTTTTTTTTTTTTTATTTTTTTTTTTTAAGGAAAGGTGATAGATAACTTGGGTCTAGAAATTTGAACTCCAAAAGTAAATTGTATACTGGCTATCTGAGATTGCACACTGTTGATGTATAGTCTTTTCTTTTTTTTATCTTTTTTTTTTGGTGATTAAATGTTACGCATTTAGATGGCACACTACTAAGAAGACTTACTAGAAATAATTACAGTGTAGGACTGAATTCCCAAAGTAAAATTTCTGTAAAAAAAGATGGATATTTAATATAATTCAAATCTCTTCCAACTCTTCAATATTTAAATTCTAAGATGAGGCATTGGATTCCCATTATTAATTACTCAGACATATATCTGACCATTGCTAAATAAGATTTGAAATCTATAGAGGTCTTTTATCTTAAATATATTTAAATCTAACTTTTGATTAATTCATAACTAATGTATTTTCTGGAAAAAAAAATTCCCACTTATTTTCTATTACATATTTCAAAGTAATTTTTATGGCAAAATATTTATTTAATTCTGACTAATGATTAATCTATTAAATAATGTACTATACTAAAATTTAAAAATTCACCATTATTCTCCCGTTATATAATCTAGTGTGAGTGATTTTTAGTGGCAAAAATTATGTGTTATAAGCAATCATAACGGGAAACTTCAAATAATAGAAAATGCAATATATGCATTTATAAGTTTTCATACTGGGATGTTTTTATATCATAGAGTAAAAGTGGCAATTTTTTTTTTGTTATTTTAAAAATAACAGAAAAGAGAGAACACACAGAAAGAATACAAGAGAGATATTTGTTTAAATGATCCTAAACTAGTAGGATTATAGTGTTAAGTCATCTAAAGGAACATCAAAAAAATAAAAATAAGTAATTTTTCAGCAGATACCCATACATTCTGAAAGGAGGTAGAATGAAGAAAAAAAGAAAAGGTCATTGAAGCTCTCAGCAAATAATTTCATATTCTAAGAAAATATAAAGGAATACTAGAACAAAGCTGTTTGATGAATAATAACTTTAATTTTTCAAAATTTATTTGTTATATTTAAGGTTTGTTCATTTATTTTATAAAGAGCACCCTTATTTTCCTTATATTTATTTGACTTACTTCATCCTTAGCATGAAAAATCTGTTGTCTTACTTACCAGCTACAGAAAGCCATCCATGATTTGTGGGTCAAAAAGGGGAAGGTTTATTATTATCTCTTGCCCAAGCACTTTCACCTCCCTTGGCACTTGATTCATTAGATGCTTGTATAGCCTTGGAAATTACTTTTAAACCTTTCAAAGTTAATTGAGCTCTGAACTAAGGTCTAAAGCATCTGTACTTTTCTCCTTTACTGTAATAAAATACAAATCAGTGAACCAAGTTGTCTTCTATATTGCTGGTAAGCTTTGAAAATTGCTATAAATTTGTCACATTACATATTAAATAGAGATATATTTTCTTGATTGAAGAAATATTTTTCTTCAACCAATGTGAGATGTTTTAAACTACTTTTTTTCTTTCCACTATGTAATAGTATTTAGTTTTGAAGTAAATTTCATATCCTAGAGAAAATAAACAAACAAAAACAAACCAACAAACTAAGCTAAAAATAAAAAACTATTGTAAATAGAGACTTAAGAATACTATAAAGAGGATTGCAGATTTTTTTAATGTCCACAAGTATATTGCTGAAAAAATGTTCTTTCATCTTAGACTGCCTCACTGTTCTTGTTCTCTATAAAAATATAGAATTCAGACATTCTCTTCCAGTCATAATAAAGTGACATTGGACATCAGGAAGCAAGGGCTAGTTATCTCTGAGTGAAGGCAAACAAATGAGGCAATCCCTACAATAACCCCAGTTTACTGCATAAAAACAGTTTCCAAGCTCTGATACAGGGAAGGAATACTTAAACAGGAACAAATAGTCTCTCTGAGTAGATGAGATTGTGATCAGAGTTCATGGAAGCCAAGGTCTAAAATTCCCAGAGCAGATTAGTAGAGAAGAAAGATGCACATAGAGGTGGCTTCAGATATCTGAGAATGAGGTCTTCTCTGGTCTTCAGCTGAGTACGGATTAATGTACACACGTGAGAAAGCTCCAAGGCCATGGAGAGACCATCAGAAAAGATCAGGCATATTAATCACTATGAAACACATAGGACTGAGACTAGGTCATGATTCTACAAACTGGAGTAGAAAGATTTACAGAACAGAAAGCCCTATGAAATAAAATTTTATTTCAAATTAAAATTAAGGGGATATTAAGAACAATTCTATACCAATATGTTTGATAACCCCAATGATGAATGACATTTTTCAAAGATATGGAAACTCCGTTGAGAATAACAAGAATAGCTCTCTATATATTAAGACACTGAATATTTGTTTAAACACTTTCCCACAAAGAAAAATCCAGGCCCAAATAGATTTCTTTGTGATTTTTATAAATATTTTAGGAAAACTTATATGTTGATTTTACATAAAAATAAAAGAGGATGAAGAATTTCCCAATTTATATTGTGAGACAAGAATTACCCTGACATCATAGTCAGACAAAATTACAAGTAAAAAAAAAAGTATTCTCTATGAATATTGATATATGCAGCAGGTCTTTGAATAATGTTATTTCATTCAACATTATTTTAGGTATAATGTTGATGAGATGCTGTAGAATTTTAACTATTGTTTATATCAATTAGCCTATGATAAAATAGGTTTTGTTATACATTGTTCTGCCACAGTTCCAAGTAATGATCCACAATATTGAGAACTTCCTGTATATCTTTAACAAAATTTTAGCCAATAAACCTAATAATAAATAAAAAATATATATCATACAGCAAGACCAAATGAATTTTATCCAAGAAATTCAATTTTATACAACATTTGAAAATCAATTAATATATGTCTATACTATCAATATAAGCAAGAAAAATTATATGATCATCTCAGCACATGCAGAAGAATCATTCGATAAAATTCGATATCCGTTTTTGAAAAAAAAGTTTAGGCAAACTAAGAAGGAAGTAAAACTCCTTCTATAAAAAAATGTACAGAACATAATTTAATGATGAAAAATATTTTTTTCACTTAAAATTAGAAATAAGGCCAGGATGTATTCTCTTATCACTTCTATTCAGCCTTGTATTGGAGGTTCTAGATAGAGCAATAAGGCAAGAAATAGAAATAAAAGGCATATTTATTAAAATAAAAAATAAAATTTCTTTTTTCTTTGTGAGAAATTAGATATATGTATTCCTTAAAAGTTGAATTGAAATAGTATGTTATTTTAATCACATTCTTGTTATACATAAGTAAAAGGGAAAATATAGAAGGACTTCATAAAAATAACACATATTCAGTTGCCTTGAAAAATAGATGAGTATTTTTGCATATTTAAAACCCAAACTTCTAGACTGAGAAATAAACAAAACACAGTAAAAGACAAAGACACATTACAAAAAAGGAAAGTATTTATAACTCATAAACAAGAACAAAGAACTATAAATTGCCTTAATAAAAAGCTTCTAAAGCCAGTGTGAACAATGATTTATAATTTTATGGAAAAATTCATATAAGCTATGAATAGACACAGTAAATAAAATAAATGTCTCTCAAACATGAAAAATGCTACATGGAACAGACACAAAAATATAGTACTAACAATTATGGAAAAAACTTTTTATTCATGAATTTTTTAAATATTAAAAAATTTAATCAAATTAGGCAATCTGGACTACATCAAACTAAAAAGCTTCTGCACAACAAAGGAAACTGTTAAAAATTGAAAAAGAAACCTACCGAATGGGAGAAAATATTGGGAAATCATATATCTGATAAGGAGTTAATATCCAAAATACATAAATAACTCATACAAGTCAATAACAAAAACAAAATTTGAATTAAAAAATGAGCAGAGAATCCAAATAGACATTTTTCTAAAGAAGACATACAAATGGTTAATGGGTATATGAGAAGGTGCTCGACTCCAGTAATCTTCAGAGAAATGTGAATCAAAATCACAATGAGATATCATCTCACACCTATTAGAATGACTATTATTAAAAAGACAAGAAATGATAAGTGTTGGTGAGGATGTGAAGGAAAGGCAACTCTGTGCACTGTTGGTGGGAATGTAAATTGGTACAGTCACTGACAGTGATGCTTTCCTCAAAAAATTAGAATAAAACTACCACGTGCTCCTGCAATTTTACTTCTGGGTATTTATCAGAAGAAAATGAAGATAATAACTTGAAAAGATATATTTACCACTATGTTCATTGCAATATTACTAATAATAGCCAAGATATGGAAACAATCTAAGTGTCCATGATGGATGAATGGATAAAGAAATTATATATATATATATACATATATATGATATTATTGTATATATATGTATATGTATATATATATATGATATTATTTAGTCATACAAAAGAATGAAATGTTTCCATATGAGACAACATAAAAGGACCTTGAGGGCGTTATGCTAAATGAAATATCTCAGACAGAGAAAGACAAATAACATACGATCACACTTATATGTGGAATCTTACAAAATAAAAGAGTTCATAGATCCAGAAAACAGATTGGTAGTTGCCAGAGGTGGGATGGGAGTGGGCAAAATGTGTAAAATTTGTATCTGTCAAAAGGCACAAACTTCCCGCTATAAAATATATATCATGAGAATGTATTATACAGCATGGTGACTACATTAACAATACTGTATTATATATTTGAAACTTGCTAAGAAAGTAAATCTTAAAAATTTTCATCACATAAAACACTGTCACCATATTGGTAATGGATGTTAACAAGATTTACTGTACTAATTGCATCACAATTACCACAATGTCATATACCTGAAACTAATATATTGTTATATGTTCATTATATTTAAATTAAAAAAAAATATTAAGCTTGTCAAATTCCTGAGTTGGAGTGAATTTCACAGAACAAGTACTCTTTAATATTGCTGTAGAAAGTGGAAACTATACATTTCTATAAGAGTTTGGAAATGTCTATCAAAATGAAAACTACTTAAATGCTACTCGGCAATTTTATAATGGAAATGTATCCTCTAGGTAAAAACACATATGTGACATTTGAACATAGACATATTGGGAGATAGTCTTTCACAGGTCTTTCACATTTCTACATATCTTGTGAGCAGAGTCAATAACAGTCTCGTTCTAGACTATCTCTTAAAAAAAGTATAGTGAATAGCTTTGGAAAATAGAAATAATGTTTCCTTCAGAGGAAATGTCAGTTTTGTTTACTGTCCTGTATAATAAAGATAATGTCTCCCTCTGGGGAAAAATTTAGATCGACTTGATGCCCTGTGTTTTCTGAACTTGAATTCCTCTTGTAAAAACACTAGTAGTGTGCAGTTACTACTCGTCCCTCTTTACATCACCCTAGGGGAACTGAGGCACCAAGAATCAGTGCAAATACCAATACTTTGGCTACTACTTTTGCTGTGGGTAATGAATGTCTTTTGTTTTTGACTCACGAATCTCATATCTTTTGCCAGCATTCACAAAACTGTGGCATGATAAACTAGCATTGTCAAAGTAGGGTAAAGTTTCAGACAATCTCAGTCTTGATGAAATAGTCAATGCATTACTCTCTGTAATATCAAATTGTATTGAAACCTAAATGTCCAGCATAAGGCAGAAGGTACAGGTTAAATAAATTATGATATATAGATAAAATATATTCAAAACTTAATATTATTAACTCATTGAAAATAAAGTTGGCTCTATATTAAATGATAAGGAACAACCCTTGAGACATATATTTTAAGGAAGAAAGTATAGTGAAAAATATTTTGAAACATTTTATACCATGTATGCAAATAAAATGAGAGAAAGAGGAAGAAAGAAATACATACATATGCATGATTCTATTTGGTAGACTATCTCAAGGCAAATTTAAGTCTGCAAAGATACACTTTTTTGAGGAAGAAAATCAATTGGCCGTTTGTTCCTTCTGAATTATATATCATATTGATTTATAGCAAAACAGAAGTAATAAATAAAAACAATAATGGTAAATTATTTTTATATTTGTGTATTTAAATAATAACAATTAATTTTTTATCTCCCTTTCTTGATCTACATTTTCTAAAATTGTATATATACCACTTGTATTAAAATTTGGCACTTAGATAGTAATTTTGGGAAAGGAATAAACATCGTAATTCCTAATATATATGAGCTGCGATAATATATTAAAGCTACCTACTATACAACTTATGAAAAATAATGATTTAACAGATTTTTATGTAAACATGTGTTAGAATGGTATGAATACAAGCCTAAATAAGACATCTATGCCATGATATTATGACAGAGATATATAAATGGAAGTATTTCTCCTATAAGTGACATAATAGAAGCATGCATGGTAAATGAGGGTTACTATTTACTATATAATATGGGTGAAAAATAATTTCAGTTTGGAATATTATGGAAGGTTTGTATCTATTGAAAAAGATTTCAATTGGGACAAATATAGGTTTAAAATATTTATATACCTCACACCTATTAGAATGGCTATCATTAAAAGGACAAGTAATAACAAGTGTTGAAGAGGTTGTAGGGGAAAAGGAATCCTCACCAACTTCAGGTGGGGATGTAAATGGGTACAGCCACTGTGGAAAACAGTAGGAGGTTCCTCAAAAAATTAAAAATAGAATAACCATATGATTCAGCAGCATCTCTCTGGGTATCTACCCAAGAAATTTGAAATCACTTATCTGTAAAGATATATGCATACCAGTGTTCATTGCAGCATTATTCCTAGTGGTCAAAACATAGAAACAACTGTGGTGTTCTTCAATAGATAATTGAATAAAGTTGTGGTACATAAATACAATAGAATATTACTCAGCAATAAGAAAAAGATGAAATACTGCCATTTGCAGCAACATGGTTGGGTCTTGAGATTATTATGCTACGAGAAATCAGACAGAAAAAATTGAATCATATGATTTCACTCATATGTGGGATATAAAACTGAAAGTAACAAATGAATAAGACAAACAAACAGAGGCTCGTGCACACAGATCACAGTTTAGTGGGGGAAGTGAAGACGTGAGGGAGGTGGATAAGGGTAAAGGGGATCAAATACATGGTGATGGAAGAAATTTTAACTTTGGATAGTGAACACACAATGCAATATACATATGACATATTATTGAATTTTATACTTGTAATCTATAAAATTTTGTTAACCAATGTCACCCCAATAAATTTAATTAAAAATACATAAGAAAATAAATAAGTATTTATGTATATAGAATTATATATAAATATGACAAGAAAAGGACTAGAAATAATTTGAGTAGAGTGTCAAGATAGAGGGAGCTGTATGGGGACTTGGGACTAGTATAATTTCTATGGGAAGATATGTTAATACTTAATTGAGTTGGGAACATGGAGGATGAATTACAAGAGGAAGAGAATGAATATAGAGGAAGAGAGAAAGAGCAGTTAAGAAGACATTATAGTAGCATTTTTTGAGCAAGGTAACAATTATCTGATTTATTCCGGTGAATAAATTTAAGTGGGGAATTATTGGAACTAGCAATAAAAAGGCAAAGGCAAAAAACATTATTCAGGCTTTTCATTAGGAAATCTAAGGAGAAATACCAGCAGTAGATTAGTTGTCGAGTAAAATTTTAAGTATATTGGTTTTGTCAAATTCTCAGCACATGCATGTAACTATGTCCATAATAAACTATAAATATAAGGCTGAGGATCAGAAAGAAAGAAATTTCTAATTAATTACAAATTGTGATAATAGTTAAAAGCTATGAACAAAATGTGGCCAATGAAAAGATAAAATATAGCATAATTACAGAAAAAAGATGAAAAACTATTCTTTCCAGAATATCTGTATTTAAATATTGGACACAAAGATGATCAAAGAAGGAGAAGGAAGGTTGTTTTGAAGAAAATACAAAAAAAAAAAAAAATGACTCTCAGTGCTCTAGAAACAAGAAAAATAAGAGTTTCAAATAAGAAAGATTAGTCGCCTCTATATGATGTACAATGTATGCATTTTTTTTCTTTTAAATGTAATTTAAGATAATCTATTTAAATTAAAAAATCATGGTGAGACCAAACCAATGGTATGCACCCATTTTTCCCAGCTCTCACCGGATAGTCACATTTATAAATCCAGGAAATGGTGTAAGAAACTACAAAAGAATAAATTGAAAAGTGTTAAAGAGAAAGCAGACAGTTTGTGGCCCCAAAGACTGGAGAAACAGTACATCTATCTTCTCACCTAATAGAAGAATGCTACACAAACTCACTATTTTCAAATTTTGGTGCTAGCAAGAGAAAGAAGCCTGTGTGAACTTATGTTTCCCCTGCATTGAAATGAGAGTCCCTCTAATAATATCAAGTTAATTTAATATCATGGGCAAGGCAGAAATTAGAAGCTCCATTAAAATTAAAGATCCAAGTGAAATAATGTCTTTTCATAGCAAATATGACAATTCCATGTTCTGCCAAGAAACACCAAGGTAGACAGGCAGCAAGCAAGACAAACCCACGTATACTAGGTGGCACACTCCAGGAATCTTTTTGACTCTATGGACCAAGACTCTTCTCCTCCACACAGAGACATTAGGGTAGGCAGACAGATCATAAAAAGAAAACCCAATTGTTCCTGGAGACCCAAACAGAAAGCTTCTTTGTCCCTGGGGGCCCAAGTCTTTCCATTCCCATACAGAGATTGGTGTCTGCAGGTACTAGGCTTTATCCAGGGGTCATGGAACTGTCTCATGGATTTGTACCTGGAGTTTCATAGGAGCCTTTTTATAAAATGTATTGAAATTGAAGTACATTTCTTTTGATTTGTGATAACAAGAATATTCTTAAATCTAAGACAGGTATAGGAATTTGGGGGAAACTGGAGGCTTTTAGAGGAACAGGATACATACTCAACAATTAGTCGAATTGTGAGATTGTGCTATGAGTTGAGTAAAGGAATGACACATTTTTGAGTCCTTATAGGTATGAGAGAATTAATATAGGAGAAACAGCTTGGGTAAGAGGAAGGAGAAGACAATAGAAAGCAAGGCCCATTATGAAAAACTATCATTGTGATGGGAGGAGATGTGTGGATAGCAAAGGTGATACTGGAAGGAATAGAGAAGAAATAAGACAGCAAAGAAGGACAATAAAAATAATGAGAATAGGAAGTAGACAGGGAATCCTTGGGCTCTTGTTTCAACATCTTGGATCGAAGCTAACTACCTTATGATGTCATCTGCTTGGTGAAAATTTTTCCAGAAAGCTGTTTGCTTTGTGGCATTATCTGCTTCTTTAATGCTCTTGAGAGAACTTCAGTTTCAAGTTTCCAAATGAGGTGGAATTTTTTTCAGAGTAGCTTTTATATCTTTTTAGTTGACATAAATCTGGGGTCTGACCCTCTGGGTTTGGGAGTAATGTTAGTGGTAAGAAATACATGCAAGTGCCCTTCTAATGGGGTATGAAATTAATTTTCCAGTAATTTGATTCCACTTTCTAAGTTTGATTCCAGTTTCTAAGTTTCTGATACTTTCATAGCGATTGAGGGAAAGCAGCTTCGATCTATTTATGACAAATGAATATATTATTAACCAGTTCTTTGTGGTATTTTAGAAAATTTGAATTGGCCAGGTCAGAGGCTTTAAGATCCTAGGTAGAATAGCAAATATTTATGGGTAATCTAGTTATTATTTTCTAAGGGGCAGTTGGTATAACCAAGCAAGAGAGGATTGGAGGGTAATCAGGTCTACAGAGTAAAGGATACAAGCTTAGGTCACCAGAGACTGAGTTTTTCTGTAGTTTAGCAAGTTTTAATTTTAATAATATATTAGCTCTATTATTTCAGATGATAAAGTATGATAAGAATAATATAATTTGGTTGAATAAGGAAGAACCATTTGATTTATTGAATGATTTACCAGTGAGAGAGAATTCCTCAAGTGGGGGACAATTTTTTTATGAAAGTTTAACAACTATAATGGCAGTGGCTCCTTACAAGGGAGTGTTTTAAGACAGTGAGAAAACATGATTATAAGAACATATTTATAATCATAAGATTTAGGGAGTTGAATAACATCTAATTGCAACTGAAAAATAATTCTTAAACACCTGTGTATTAATAAAGCTCTATAGGTAAGTGATAAGAATTTCCAGTTGGAAATCCCTGGTCCAGAATATAATGGATTAAAATTAAAGAAGTAAAATTGTGACCAAGTTAATATTTTAAAAAATAATTAAAATTATAATTATTTAACATCTGACAGCAGAATTAGAACTCTGATAAATCAAAGCATATGGTCAATAAGGGAATTGTCAAAACTCAGGTACACTGTGTTTTTAAATATTTACATTAATATTACAAATATTACTCATACAAATTTGATCTAGGGAAGGCTAAACATTTTTTAACTTGCCTAACACTTCCTATGTAAAGTATATAATATTATATAAGCCTAATTATTTTAGTATCTCTTTTTACGTGGTGAAAGGATGAATCACTTGTGATTTTCCAGGGAAATACTAAATTTAATTTTATGTATAGAAGATATTCAGGATTAGATTTTGGGAAGAAAAATGTCAAGAGTTGCCTGGAGGTTTGAACACTTGATTAAAAAAGGTCATGGGTCACTGAAAAATAATACTAGAGCTTTCTAATTGTGACAAAAAATATTAAGTAAATATATGAAATAATCTGACTGGTAAAAATAAAATCCTCACTTTTAAAATGAGAAGACTTTGTTTTCTTAAGTAATTAAGAACATGATAAATCAACCTCAAACACTGAAAATTATTTTGATTAGACAGAATCTTTGTCTTCCAGAAGGATTACTCAGAAGGTTAAGAAAATGTTTTCAAACCTCTCTTTAAGAACAGACCAATAATCTGAGAAAATTTGGTCATATTAGCAGAGGGAAAAACAAATTCTAGTTTTGTATCAGTATAATATTTGATAGTAAAGCATTTTTTTTAATCTTATAAGTGAACCAATTACATTTTTTGGATTATAACAAATAAAATTTATTTTCTATGAATCTAAGGTTTTAAGTAGCTAGAAAGACTTAAGAAACTGTCTTTAAGGTGATTTTATTATAAAACATAATTGTTTTAAAATAAAGTTTGTCATGATAATGACTCAATACCATTCAATGCACATTTATGTTTTTACAGTATTAACTAGTAGACATAATGCTAGCTTATTCAACTAGTACCTGTATAAGTTTAGAAAGAACATACACAAATAGAATTTTAAAAATAAATTTTCTTCATAGTTAACACTGATAACGCAGAACACATAGCTCTTTTTATTAAACCAGCAATATTAAACTATACTTGTTTGCCAAATGTATGTAAATAAGACTTAAGTAAAAAAATATTTGGGTTAGTTTTTATAATTTTTTTTTCACATTGGAAATATTAGAAGTTAAGTTTTTTTTTTCTTTTCTTTTTGATTTCTTGTAGTCTTAGAGCTATTTAATTTATACAAACATTTATTTTTATAGCCAATTAAAATAGAGATATTTTAAGGGATTTTTTTATAAGTTAATTTGGCAGTACTAACTGGAAGTAAGAAAATATCACACACACATATAACATAAACATATACATTGATACATACATAAAAATATGAAAAATAGAAAGTTATAACTTTCATTCTAAAATATTAGCCATAATTGACATAAACACAAAAATACAAGTGTCATTGGTTTACAAGAGAGTTGACTATTGTCTTTGCTCCACTTTTATGTTATTATTATTATTGTACTTTGGGCAGATGAAACAAATGAAGGTTATGTACTCAACATGAGGCTAAAGAGTCCCCATCAGTTTTTATATCATACTGGAACCTGAAGCCATCTATTAAGAAATGTGGTAATTATGTTTAGGATTTCCGACAGTATGGCTGGTTGTCTATATGATTTGGTCCATATGGAGAGGATATAATTACAGGGAGAAAAATCAAAGATTGGTAGGAAGACATGGGGAAATATGAGCACATTTGTCGTAAAAAAGCAAGAAAGATAGGGCTATTAGAATTAATTATTTCAATAGTTTACAATATGAACTCTGACATAATTCAAGGTGATAGCAGTGTTTATAAGGTACATATTTGGATGTATAACTAAAATGAGAAAAAAATAAAATACATTGATTTAAAGCCATTAATTGAACTGGTCAAGGAACTATGAATTTACAGTTTTAAGAATTATCAAATCTTATGTTTCATTTTCCAAATATCATGTTAGATAACTTCATGAAATGTCTTTCATATATTTTTCATCATGCATGAATTTAACATTTCAAAATCACAAAAGGATGAACAAACAACAAAAAAGAATAAGTCTGTTGATTTTAGTGTGGCAGGTGGAAAAAATGGCATCGGTTAATTTATTTCTGGTAGTATAGCTCCAGCCTCACTCTGAAGAAATCAAATAACTTACTCGAGTTCTGGATGACTGCCCATGGCTCTTGATTGCCCTGTTCTCAGGTAGTTGATAGCAAGATCTTTCTTTGCAGATTCAGCCATGCCCATTATCTCCTTTTAGGATATTCTCTCAAAAGACATGACCATAATGTTTTCAAACTCTCTAGGGTCATTAGCACACTATTTCTTTTTCACCTCTCCTTTATGATTTTTCAAGCTTCAGAAATTCAATTCACTTTTTTTTTTTTTAAGTTTTTAAAACTCTGAGAGTACATTCTTAGTACTTACCACACTAGGAATGTTTATACAGCATGTCAGACTCTATCCATTATTTCTAAATTCCCTCACACAATAAAGGAATTCAACAAAATAGTCAGGATTCAAACATGAGGTATAAAATAATTTTATGTAACCCTTCTGAGGAGGCATTCAGCCCATGACTCATCACAGTTGCATAGTTGTTTTACCTATTAAAACTTATAGCATTCTAAGAATGACACCTTTTTCTTTCAATAATGTCCAAGCTGAAAATTTAGATAACTTTACTTTTCATACAGAATGTCTTAGTTATATAATGAATAAGACAATCATGATGGCTTGATTGTGGTTGAATTTTTTGAAAACATCTTAACAATTTAAGAAATTAGTTGAGCATGAATAGAAAATAAATAAAAAAACAACAAATATTGTTCCTCTTCCTATCATCTTGATGCCTTTTCCTTTTCCAGCTTTAATTTTCATAATACACTTTTCAAGGCAGAGAAATTTGCATGAAAATCTTTTACAGATTCTTCTTTACTTACATAGAAATAAAGTGTTACTTTTGTTTAAAACTCATTCTAATGGAAAAATAACCTAATTTATTGTAAGACTGCCATTCCTCAATGATTATTATCAGACTTTGATGTATTATTTAATAAAATATATGTATTGCTGCAAATATTTTTTTTAATTTATAAAATTAAAATTTTACAAGATATGTCTACATGTGGTCTGATCAACAGCTTTGAGTATTGTATTATCCATTAAAACAATAAGAAACAGAGTAATGTCAGAAGCATGGAAGCATGAGGGGGCTCCTTGATCTCTCCCCTTGAA
>NW_006494613.1:11066384-11076609 GCF_000325575.1 Pteropus alecto
TACCCATGGAAACATCTGAGGAAGGGTGAATCAGAGCAAACCACCCTATCGCCACCCATCAAAGCTGATCTTACCAGGACATCTGGGGCACATCAGACAGTGCAACACTGCATGCGGCCACTGTGGCAGCACTGAGATTTCAGGGGATCAGAACCCTATCACCCACTACATTCTTCCATGGAAGTGTGAGCCTGAGACAGAGACAACTTGCTCACAGGGGAGACATCCACCCCTCCAGGGAATACAGGGCATTTCTTGCTGTTTAGCAGAGATCTGGGAGGCCTAATCAGTGAAGGAAACTTGTGCTCCCTTCAAGAGCCACATACTAGAAAACACAAGAAAAAATTGCTTCTTATAAATGTGCTAAAGAGGTATTCTCTTAATATAATATTTTTTAAAAATAGTTTATTATCATTAATGCCTAGGCAGAGAGATAATCTATCAAATACCATGAACGAGGCAGCTTAAAAAGAAAATGAAAAATCTCCAGAAAATAAACTTAAAGATATGAAAATATGTGATTTAAATGACAGAGAATTCAAGATTGCAGTTCTGAATAAACTTAATGAGATATAAAAAAAAACTTAGATACATAGTTTAATGAATTCACAAATAAAATTAAAGAACAAGAGGAATACTTTGCTTGAGATTGAAACTTGACAAAAACAAACACAAATAGAAATTCTGGAGCTGAAGAACTCAAAATAAGAGATGAAGGATGAAATAGTGACCTTAGGAAATAGAGTTGACCAGCCGAAGAAAAGAATTAGCAATATCAAACACAGAAGTCTTTAAATGACACAAATGGGAGAAAAGAGATATCTGAGTATCAAAAAAAAAGAAAGAAAGAAAGAAAGAAAGAAAGAAAGAAAGAAAGAAAGAAAGAAAGAAAGAAAGAAAGAAAGAAAGAAAGAAAGAAAAGAGAAGAAAACACTCTACAAGACTATCTGACTCTATCAGAAAAAAAGCAATATAAGAATAATGGGTGTATCAGAGTTGAAGAGAGGGAGAAGGAAACAGAGAGCCTATTCAAATAAATAGTCAGCAAGAACTTTCCAAATCAATGGAAAGAACTGGATCCTCAAATAAATATAAAAAGCAAACAGAATATCTAATTATCTCAATCCAAAATGACATTCTCCAAGGTATATTATGTTAAAACTGTCAAAAATTAATGAACCCCCCCAAAAAAAGAATTCTCAAGGCAGCAACGGGAAAAAAGATGGTAACCTATAAAGGAGATCCCATTAGATTTTCATCATTTTTTTCAGCAGAAACTCTACAAGCTAGAAGAGAGTGGAATCAAATATTCAAACTATTGAAAAAGATAAATTACCAACCCAGAATAAAATATCCAGCAAAATTTTCCTTTAGATATGAAAGAGAAATAAAGATCTTTTCAGGCAAACAGAAGTTGAGAAAATTTTTTACCACAAGGCCAGCATTATAGGAAATTCTGAATGGAGTTATTCTATTTGCAACAACAACAACAAAAAACCCACAAAACTATGAGTGATATGAATAACAGACAGAAGCAGGAAATTGTAACCTTATTCAGAATAGGGTATTATACACTTAAATATTACATAATCGTTAAAGGAGGTAAACATGTTTTAAAAAGAGAAGACGATAGCTACTGCAACTTTGAAATGAACTCACAGCATAAATAGGGATAATTTGTGACAACAGAAACAGAAGAAGGGAGGGGGAAAGGTCTAAATTTACAAAGAAGAATGAAAATAAGACACAAACAAACAAAAGACAAAGACAGTATATACGGAAATTTATTTTACATAAACTTGATAACCGCAACAAAAAATTTAGAACTGAGACATAACAAAAAAAAAAAAAAAGAAGAAACAATGGAAAACATTTACAGAACTCCATCAAACTAAAATAACAGGCAGAAACACAGGGACAAAGAAACAATGGAAACACCAAGTTACCAAAAACCAAAAGATAAAATGGCTACAGGAAAACCTCAGATATTAATAATCACCCTAAGTGTAAATGGATTGAACTCACCAATAAAAAGTCACAGAGCAGCAAATTGGATCTAAAAAAAAAACCCAACCATATGTTGCCTTCAAGATACATCTCAGCTGCAAGGACAATCATAGACTCAAAGTAAAAGGGCGGAAAACAATAATCCAAGAAAAGAGTGGATGTGGCCATATGCGTATCTGCCAAAAGAAACTTCAAAATAAAAAGATAACAAAAAAAGACATTTTTAACAATAAGGGGCAATACATTAAGAAGACATAACACTTATCAATATACATGCTCCCAATCAGGGAGCACCAAAATATGTAAAGCAACTACTAACAGAAATAAAGAGAGAAACTGACAAAAACACAATTATAGTAGAGAACCTAAATATCCACTTGACAGTTATGGATATATTATCCAAACAGAAATTCAATAAGGAAATACCAGCCTTAAATGATAAATTAAAACAATTGGAAATACTTGACATTTATAGACTCTTTCATCTCAAAATGCCAGATTATACATTTTTTTCTAGTGCACATAAAACATCGTTGAAGGTAGACCATCTGTTGGGAAACAAAACTAACCTCAATAAATGTAAGAAGATTGAAATCATATCAAGAGTATTCTCCAATAACAATGTTTTGGAACTGGAGATTGACTGACAAAAGAAATATAAATTTAAAAAAAAATAGATAGATAGATAGATAGATAGATAGATAGATAGATAGATAGATAGATTAAACAACATGATACTAAAGAACTGGGCCATAGAAGAAATAAAATGAAAAATCGAGAGATAAATAATAACAAATGAGAATGAAAATACAACATATTAAAACTTTGAGGATGCAGCAAAAGCAGTAATAAGAGGAAAGTTCATATCATTGCAGATCTATCTCAAGAAACAAAAGTCTCAAATAAACAACCTAACATTACATCTTTAAAAACTATAAAATAAGAACAATAAAGTCCAAAGTTAACAGAAGGAAGGAAATAATAAAATTAAGTAAAATTGAGAACAAAAAGCAGAAAAAAGAAATGCAATAAAGAACTAGTTCTTGGAAAAGACCATTAAAATTAACAAACCTTTGGTCAGACTCACTAAGGAAAAAAGAGAAAAGACACAAATAGATAAAATCAGAAACGAAAGAGAAGTCACAACAGATACCACGGAAATACAAAGAATCATATAAGAATACTGAGAAAAATTATATATTATCGCATTCAATAACCTTGAAGAAATGGAGAAATTCTTGGAAAAATACAACCTTTCTAAACTGAATTGCAAATAACTGGAAAATCTAAATAAACCGATAAACAGTAAGGAAATTGAAACAATCATAAAAAATGTTCCTAAAAGTAAAAGCCAAGGACCAGATGCCTTCACTAGTGATTTCTACCGAACATTATATATCAATCCTTCTCAAACTCTTTCAAAAAATTGAAAAAGAGGCAACACTTCTTAACTCATTTTATTCAAACATTACTCTGATAATAATAACACACACGCAAAAAGAAAATGACAGACCAATCACTGATAAATACAGATACAAAAATCCTAAACAAATTAATAACAAATTGAATACAATAATACATTAAAAAGATTATACATCATAATCAAGTGAGGTTCATTCTACAGGCAAAAGGATGGTTCAACATATACAAATTGATCAATGTAATTCACCACATAAACAAAATAAATAATAAATAGCATATCATTATATCAATAGATGCAGAAAAAGCATTTGAAAGATACAACATTCATTTACAGGTAAAAAACTTAATAAAATGAGTATAGAAGAAAAATATCTCAACATAATAAAGTCCATACACAACAAACTCTCTACTCTTAACATACCTAATGGTGAAAAATTGAAAGCTTTTCCACTAAGATCAAGAACAAGGTAAGATTGTCTGCTTTTATCATTCTTATTCAATATAGTATTGGAAGTGCTAGCTAGAGCAATCAGACAAGAGAAAGAAATAAAAGAATTCCAAATTGGGAATGAAGAAGTCAAATTGCCACTTTTTACAGTTGACATAATTCTCTCTATAAAAAACTCTAAAGACTCCACTAAAAGACTATTAAAACAATAAACAAATATAGTAAATTTGCAGGATATAAATCAATGTACAAAAATCCATTGTGTTCCCACATACTAACAATAAAATTTTAGAAAAATAAATAAAAAATGTATTTTGCAATTGCAACAAAAAGAATAAAATACCCAGGAATAAACCTAACGCAGTATATAAAGGACCTACATACTAAAAACTATAGGACATTGAAAAGAAATTGAAAAAGGCACAAAGAAATGGAAAGATTATCTGTGTTCATAGATTGGAGGAATCAACACAGTTAAAATGGCCATATTATCCAAAGATATATATAAATTTAATGCAATCCTCATCAAAAATTCCAATGACATTTTTTAAAATACTAGGACAAAAATCATCGGATTTGTACTGAATCAGAAAAGATCCTGAATAGCCAAAGCAATCCTGAGAAAAAAGAACAAGGCCAAAGGTATCACACTGCCTGACATCAAATTATACTACAAAGTGACAATAATCAAAACAGCTCCATATTGGCAGAAAAACAGACACACAGACCAATGGAACAGAATTGAGAGACCAGAAATAAACCCATATATGTATAGGCAAATAATTGTTGACAAAGGAGCCAAAAACATACAATAGAGTAAGGAAAGACTTTTTAATAAATGGTGCTGGGATAATTGGAAAGCCACATGCAAAAGAATAATACTAAATTGCTATCTGTCACCATACACCAAAATTAACTCAAATGAATCAAAGACCTAAATATGAGGCCTGAAACAATAAATGGCATAGACAAAAACATAGGTACTAAACTCATGGACCTTGGCTTTAGACAGAATTTTATGAATTTGATCTCAAAGCAAGGGAAGTAAAAGCAAAAATAAATGAATGAGACTACATCGAACTAAAATGCTTCTTCACAGCAAAAGAAACCAACAACAAAACAAAGAAGCAACCAACTGAATGAGAGAAGATAATTGCACACATCGCCTCCAGTAAGGATCTAATGTCCAAAATATAGAGAGAATTTATACAACTCAACAACAACAACCAAACAGTACAATTAAAAAAATGGGCAAAGAACCCGAACAAAGATTTCTCCCAAGAAGAAATACAAATGACCAACAGACATATAAAAAAGATTCTCAACTTTGTTAGCTATTAGGAAAATGCAAATCAAAGCCACAACGAGATATGACCTCACACCTGTTAAAATGGCTAACATCAACTGGACAAGTAATAACATGTTGGAGAGATTGTAGAGAAAAAGAAATCCTCATACACTGCTGGTGGGAATGTAAATTTGTACCCCCACTATGAAAACAGTATGGAAGTTCCTCAATAAATTAAGAACTACCATATGATCCAGTGATCCCTCTTCTGGATACCTACTCCAAAAATTATACAGATGATGCATTATTGAATTGTTCACTTGAAACCTATATAATTTTATGGACCAATGTCACTCCAATAAATTTAATAAAAACTAATAAACAAATAAAAAATATGTTAAATCTAGCTATAATGTTTTTGAGTTATATTTATATGTAATTATATTCTAGAGTCTTCAACTATAACAGTTAGATTCTTATAAGCAAACAAATGGCCTCTCCAAACTGTGTAATTTGTGGTATCTTTCTTTAATAAATTGACTACTGACCACATTGGTGTGGTCAGGGGTTAAGGAAATCAACAAGAAATATGAGTACTCTGAAGCCAACAGTTTGAAGAGAGTCATTCCCACCTTAAGGCTTGAAGAAACAAAAGGAGATAAGTTTATAGAACATGAAGATTGTATAGACACACCTTGGGAATGGAACTATAGCTTTTATAAAGGGAGACAGCCAAACCACTGCAAATCAGCAAGCAGAGAGCTGAGAAAATAAGTATCTTGATCTCACTTACTTCCCCACTTTGATCTTCTAGTGGACAAGATACTAGATATTTTACTGGATGTTTTGCTATTATATTTACACAATTTCAAATCACTGATATTTTGACAACTCTATGAAATGGAGTCAATTAATAAAAAAGAACATGTTATATTTTTGTTGTTGTTATGCTTTTTAATATGTTGATGTAATTTGTTTTGGTTTCTTCACTTGTTGACATTGGTGTTCTTTAAATCAACATTACTATATCATATACTAAAAACTATAATAAAATACTAGGGACTGTTAATATCAATTGTTAATTATGCTCTATTAATATTCTGTAGAAAAGGATATACATATGTTTTTAAAGATATGCAAGTAGATAGGTAGGAACAAGGAAATCTAGGTGACCTTGTCAGGGTTACTTCTGTTTTTGTGAGTAAATGTTTTCTCTTTTTCATTTAAAAATATTTCCAAAGCTTTTTTTCTCTAGTTTTGATTTTCAATAGGAATGTCATTTTAAAATCTAAGGTAAATATTTGTTACTGAATTTAAAGAGTAAGCCACCTGTTGGGACTTCAGTTTAACACAGTGAAGACCACAAATGTTAAGTAAGGATAGAGTTTGTAGAATTTCAACTGTTTTTTTTCTTCTATAATTGTGCAGTAAAGGAATTAAATCTTCAGACTGTGTATTTTGTATTAAAATTACTGTAACTTTTTAAAAAATATCATATAAAAGCACACACTTTAATGAAATACATTCTGTATAGTTTCAATAAATATGTGATAATAGTGATGATAGATGATATAGTTAAAATGCTTCCTATAGTATTCAGCTGACTATTGACTATGACCAGTAAACACAACAGAATATTTTGAATGCTACTATAGTAGCAGTCTTATAAAAGAAAAGAAATTAATTGTTAACTCAAATATTTTAAGCTCTTTACTCTCCTTAAATATCTTTCATCTAAGAAAAATGAATTTGGACAAATACAAAAAGCTTTTATGATACTCATTTTGCAGACTAAATATATCCCCACTTAAAATGCTATTTGTAGTAGATATCATTGATGTCTCGCTCACAACCTCTTTACTGGAGATATTCTTTTTTAAGACATAGAAAATAGGACGTTCCTTAGTGAAGGCCAAGATATGTGTGTGTGTGTGTGTGTGTATATATATATATATATATACACACACAAATATATATATATTATATACTGTTTTTAACAGTTATCAAGCAAATTGAGACTACTAGTAAACCAAATATCAATTCCATATGCTATATGTTCTTTTGTGAATACAGAGTTTATTAATACATTTAAATATATTTGAATGCTTATGTCTTGCCCCTTGTACAATCAACCATTTTTACCCCCCCAAAAAGTACTGTCTCCCAGATAGCTTTGTTCAAAAAATAATTTTGATAACGCCATACAGATTTTTCAGGGGGAAAAAATTATCTTGATATTGAGTTTGCCATTTTTTTCCATAATCAATTCCCACTTAATCTAATCACTAAAGTTGTTGATGTATTATTCTTATCCTACAGATACATTAGAATTACTAAAACTGGTATATGTATCTGTGTCCAAGCCTGTATTTAAGTGTAAGGATAATTATATCAAGAAGAAATCATTCTATGAAATATTAGACTGAAATTGCTAAGTCAAAAATTTATACTCCGTGCAGTTTTGCTACAAATTTTCCATCAGTTCAGTCCTACAAATTATATGAGCAGATGCATTTCCCCATATACCATAAGGGCACTCAATATTACCAATGTTTTAATTTAAATATTTATCAAATATTTATCAATCTGATAGTTGAAAATAGGTATCATTATTATTTTAACTAATATTTTTCTGTAAGTAAAGCATAGTTTAGTGTATTCTATGTTTTATAAATTTAGTAATAAAATATTTTACAATAACCTGTTTAATGCTTTTAACATTAAATTTCATGTTGTCTGCTATGAACATGGTAATACTTTGCTATTGTTATTGTTGTTAATATTTACTGATATCTTTCTACCTTTCTCTTACTTTTAACTTCTCTTAAATACGTTCTTTTAAGACTATTTAAAGCAACTAGAAGTCTAGTTCTGTTTGTGAAATCCATCCTTAGTAATAAATGAAGCAAGTCATTTAAATTCAGATATACTTTAATAGACTTCAATACTTTCATTCTACATTCCTATTTGTTTTTTATTTTTTATTACTCATTTTAAAAAAATCTTGTTTTGCAAGATATTAAGTATTTTGCTTTTATTCTATTCAATTTTAACTTTATATTTTAACTTTCCTAGCCACTATATTCTAGTTTCTGAAACATTGACTATATCCTTGCCCTTATCATCATTATTGCTATTATTAAAAAAATAAGATACCTAATTAATTCCTCCCTGCCCCATCACCAGCAGAGTGCTCTCTATATAAACTCTTTCTCTTTGATATCAATGAAGCAAAATCTTTAAAATGTTTTAACCCTCTAAACTCCCTCAAAGTACTCCCCTTAGATTTTGTCTCAAAAAGCCTAGATTCATGACGTTTAATTCCTTTGTTCATAGGTGCTGGGTGTAAGGTTTTTCCTGAGTTTATTCTATTCTAAGAATGCCAATATCCAATCATTTTCTCTTTATATGAAATCATATATGATAAAGCCCATTGCCTAGCACTATCCTCCACCATTAATCTTTCTATATTGAAATGTAATAATTTACTCAATTGATTTCAGTTTGGAGTATTTTTCTCAGATACCATATGTGCATGATTTACTCTCTGCATTCTTGCATATCAGCTAAGACCTATCTTTAACCCTAGTAAGAACATAGTATTCCGGGTATGTTTAGGATGTTAGTGTCACTTTACATTTTTACTTGTAGATTTTAGCTCTTGATACTGCTTTCCCTATGGCGAGCTATAAATGAAAAACCAGATTAAGTATTCCCTTAATACATTGTGTTTTTCAGGTCAGGAAACATTCAACATTTCTGGTGTAATTGTTTTTGTTTGTTTGTTTGTTTGTTTGTTTGTTTGTTTTTTCTTTAATCCGTCATGTCTAGACTTTGGTGAATCATTTCAAACTATAGATGTCTATAGATGCTGTTATCACTTTTATTATTGTATGTTCTCCTCCTCCTTGTTTATTTTCTTTATGGAACTTGTGTTATCATCAAGTAAGAGATCCAAATTCCTTTATCCTCTTCTTTTAAATTTTTTCCTTTTTCTGTTTATATTTACTGCGTCTTTTTCAGAATCTGCATTACTTATTTGTTCAAGGCTATTATTTTTCTTCTTTTGGTATTTCAGGCTAATAATTTTGTACTCAATAATCATCATCTCATAGTTCATTAATTGGAGTTAATAATTCAAAACTCATTTTCTAGGAAATATTTTATTGTAATTGACTCTTTTAATTTCATTATTATTGAACTCTGATCTTCCTTTTATAAGTCTTCTATTTCACCAGAAGTTAACTGCTCAATGTTCTGCCTGGTCTTTCTCCATCTCATTGTTGATTTTTTTCCATTTATTTTCTCAAAGCTTTTTTTATTCCAGTGATCAGGTCATGTCTTTTAAATCCTTTCTGTCTAAGCAGACCTACAAGTGATGATGGAGTCTGTGTTGGATCCCAGGCATCTGATAGGTTTAAGCTATAGAAAAGAGAAGTACTTGTCTTTGTCCCTCGTTTTTCTGCTCCTAATTCCACACTTTTGCTTAATTCAGTAAGAATTAGAGTTACCCCTACAATATCTTGGCAGAGCTTTAAAATCCATGAAAACTTTGGAGTATCTTTAATCATGAACAAAGAAAGTTTAGTGGATATTTGCAAGAAAGGCATCTGGATTTAATTCAAGTTTACATCTGTAATTCTTCTGAGATAGATGAGAGAGAGATGATTGATTAGATAGATGATCGATATAGATAAATTATAGATAGATGATAGATAAATAGATAGATAGATGATAGATATATGTATCACAAGTATAATGTCTATCATCTATCTATAATCATCTATCATTCCATTCTGATACAGTAAATGTGAGACTACTTTTGAGGTTTCTCTGAATATCAACACTCATAGAGCAGACAACAAGTTTTTATAGACTTGACCTAACTGATATACATTACTTCCAACCACATAACATCAACCAAAAGTTGGGTATGTGGCTGAACTAAACTGCAATAAATACTGGAAAATGTAGTGTAGCTATGAGCCTAGGAGTAATGGGAAATGAGTTTCATGAATAATGTTAAATTTTGCCCCACATATTTTGTTTAGTTACATATA
>NW_006494613.1:11077153-11101973 GCF_000325575.1 Pteropus alecto
TATTTTTACCTTTCTTTTGTATGTGTGTGTATGGGTGTGGTTCTTTTGTGATTTAGGTATTCTTCTTAAAAAAAAAAAATTCATATTTTTCCAAGTCACTAAAATGAACAATGTAAAATATGAATAGCTCTGAAAACATCAATTGCTGGAAGTGCATGGCTTAATTCTTATCAAAAGTCAACACTGATGTCGGCCTTTTACAGCTTCTCCTAGCAACATTAAACAATTTGCACATTTACTAAGCAGTTCTTACTTGGTCCCAAATGTCATCACTTATCTTTCTTGAGAAGTGAAAACAGGTGTCATGTTTCCTCTCACTTAGTAATATATTTTATAAATTTCTACCACATCACAGGTTTTCATATTTAATATCTGGTCTTACAAGAGTTTCGACCAGGAATTAGGATGAGAACACGTTTTAGGTGTGGAGCATGGCATTTAAAATACATAGTGACTGAGAAGAGAAGATAGGTCCACTTCAGGAGCATATTATGATGATGAAATCGAAATAGGCAATTATTATCCTTAGTCTGTTCTTGGTATAATATCTTAGTGATATGACCATGGAAAATTTTTATCCACATGAAGTTTTGGTTTTCTAATCTATGCAATAGGAATAATGGTTGTACCTATTTTTTGGCAGATAAATGTGTTTATATATACATTTACATTGGTACTTGGAGACTTAGGTTTTGAAGTTTAATTTCTATATATGTTATATAGTGAGCTCTCATGATTCATTAAAGATGAGAAAATTGATGAACAACTAAAATACTGTTATTTTGCATGACAGTATATTTAACTAATTTGATTACACAAACATTGAGAGTCAACTAATAATACAAGTCAGTATTATATTTTAAATTCAGCTTAATTAAAATTTAAATTAAACTCAAAAATTTATACTAAAATTTAAATCCCATTAAAATGTTCCCCTTAAACATGTTTAAATTTTAAATTTCCTCAAAACTAATTATTCCAAAACAAATTTTCAGCAACTTTTCTTTCCAGATTTCATTATAATTCTTGCTCTCTTAGTGTGAAGAAAACATTCCAAATTATTTTGTAGAGTTTAAAAAGATGTATGACAAAATCAAATGACTATTTTATTTATGGTGGTTGACTCCATGTAGATTTTGTTTTCATTTTTAATTCATAGATATAATACTGAAGAGATTATAATTTTATAAAATGGAGAAAAAGCACATTTAAATTAAAGCCTAATTTAATGTTAACATAAAGAAAAGTGTATATCATACAGATCAAGTAATTAAATGTACTTAATACAAATCTAAGTTACAATTAATTACCATAGAGCTTGATGTATAGTAGCTAATCAATAAATATTTTATAATGAATGAGTTTTCACAACTTAATGGAGTTAGGCATTTCATGTCATCTCTTTCACTGCAACACTGGTAATTAACTAATTTCAATTTCCCAAAGTTGCTATGTTATAAGACATAGTTATACCTTTAAACAGACTTTTTTGAATCATTCTACTTATCTTCAGAATGTTTCTACACTTTGATTAAATTCATTCTATATACATTGGAAGTGCCCTCTTCTTTACAAAACTGCATATTATCAACTCTTTGCTTAAATATATTTTCTAGACTCACATGTGGTCACCTGTAGTAGGCTCTTGTTTTCCTAAGTAACTGTCTATATTTTCCTAGTTGACTATGAACTTTTGAGGAAAGGTATCCTGATTTTGCAATTTATGAGCTTTCTCATTCTTTGACAACTAATAGGTACTCAAAAATATTTCTTAAATGAATTTTATAAGATATGCACTATCATTACTGAATGTATTCGATCCTGTTGACTTTCTATAAAGTATTCATTCTCTACATCAAGACCTGGAGAAATCTCATATATCCTCAATAGTTTAGCTCAAATGCCCTTTTTCCTTTTAAATATCATCTTAGACATCTTTTTCTGCCACACTCATTAAGGGCTATTGAGCTTTACCAGAGGTTATGCTCTTAGCATTCTTGATTTATACTGTCTTATATCCTTGTATTACAGCTTGACTATAAAGTTTTTGGGGATTGGAGCTTGGCTATATTTGCCTTCATATCTTCAGCACATAACAGATTGCCTTGTACATGATTTGCCTATATTATTTCTTTTGTAAATTGAAAGTGCTCATTCTTTTTTCTTACAGGATATCATTCAATAAATTTTAGGAAAATAGCTCTTATTTTAGATATTAAGAAAAGTTAGACATGAGATCGATGAATAACAGATCATGCTTTCGTAAGAGACAGAATATCTTTAGTTTTACTTGTAAGTAATTGTAATATAACTCTAGATCACATAATTAGCTGGTAGAGAAAAGATACCCACTATAGATTACTTAATTTGAATGTCCAGATTGAATACAGACTTAAATATGATTTTAATATTCCAAGTGGAATTTTCTATTGGAAAGGGAGATTTTCCTTTATAAAATGCACTCTTATTGACTCTGAGGTTAAGCACTTTCATACTAGTTGTAATACTATACATCAAAGTTCTTATTAAATTTTAAATAAACATGAAAGTTTTAAATCTGCAATAATGAGAAAAAAATTGCAGAAACATAGCTATAATTTTGATTTTTTGTTATTAAATTTTCCATTTTTTTTACAATAGCTCATCACTAGAATATTCATATATGAAATTAAATAAAAAGGACATCATTCTTTGGCTCCCAAAATTCTCTCCTGTACTTATCCCAAAGAGCAACCCATTTAAAGTTATTAGTATAAGCAGGCGATAAGGTGAGGTAGACTTTTATCTGACAGGATTGCAATCCAAGTAGAATACAAGAACATTTATCCTTTGAAAATAATTTTAGATTTAACTTTTCTACAGCTACTCTCTAAAGGTTAAGAAATAAACTGAACACAAACACATCTTTAAAGAAAATTGCCCGTGTTGGTTCAATTCTTCACTGATAGATATAACTATATTTGCTTTACTTTTATTTTTATGGGAAGATGTCTCTAAATAAGGTATGCTTTAGTAGGGATATTTTAGATATTCAGAAGAAAATACAACTACTGCTGAATATAATTGCCTCCAAATCTAGTTTATTTTAAGGAAATGTTTAATCATGAGGGCAGTTACATTTTCTTATACAATTTATAGCTGACATATTTTCAATATTGATTCAGGTAACACAAGTATAAATCAATAACTCTAGTATAGATATTTAGTAATGGAATATAAAACACCACATGAAGCAAGTATCTATTATTAAAAAAAAAACATCTTCTTTATTTTTATAAGCCTGCAGTCTTCTAAGTTCTTGGAATAATTTTTCCATAAAAATTACCAACTTTATTCTATCCTTGGATAAAATAAATCCATTCCTATACTTTGTGATAATTGTTGTATCTATACATTATTTAATAAATGTAACATGCAAAAATTATAATTATTTGGGTAATTGTATTTTCTAAAATATTATTTTCCCTGCAGTTTTCTCTACAACCATTTCAATATATGAGATCGTGATCCAATGATCCAATTTGCCTTTGCTTTGGTGATAATGAGTCTTAGAGAATGTTATTTACTATAAATTTCTAAATATAAAAAAATCTAGAGAATACATAGTTTTAAATACACATGGCATAGGCAGGTTTGCAAATAGAGAGTGCTCTGATTTCACACCATTAGAAATGAAAGTAAAACAAAAAAACAAAAATGCGTTGAATGATATAGGTGGAAAATTTTGATCTAATAATAGTCAATTAAGTTTTCTACACTAAAATAATTGTATATCATAAAAATATAATGACATCCTGTCATGTTATATAAGTTATGACAACTTATAATCATTACTCATTTGATATTGTGATATTTACCACTTAAATAATTTTAGTTATTATCATTAGTTATTGTGATATTTACCACTTAAATTATCATTAGTTATTGTGATATTTACCACTTAAATAATTTTATATTTTACTTTCTTCCATATTATTAAACCTCTAAATTATTTTAGTGGTCTTTTACATCTATTGTATTTTTAAAGCAGTTACCTAAAATTGAATGAGTTGGCTATATTTTATAATATATTAAAATCATAAAATAATTCGTATAAATATATATTTGCAAATTTATTTTCACAATGTTCTAATTTGCTACTGAAGTCTATCAACATTTGAGGGTAATGATATTTGTCCCTTAGAGAATAACTGTCATTTATCGTTTTGCTATGGGAATCATAAGTTTGCATATTTATTATTTGTACAATATTTATTACATAAAGGTGAATTATTATATGAAATATATAATAGTTTAAATGATAGTTTTCTAAAGTTATAAAATAATGAATTAAAAGAAGAAACCACACTATATCAAAGAAAGAAATACATAGAGAAAGACAAAAGGAAGCAGAGGGAGGGAGAGTCAGAAAGGAGGCAGGGAGGGACATAGGAAGGAAGAAAGAGAAGGATAGAGGGAAGAAGGGAGAGTTGGAGGGAGAGAGGGATCACTAACTCAAATAATGACAAAGTTTCTCAAGTTTGGGTCTTTATATTCTAAAATCAATTCAATTATCAAGACTCTTTCTTACTTTATTTACTTTACTTTTTTACTTTCTTTTACCAATTCCAGGAATTTATTCTACTGCTTTTATTTACATAAATGTATATATAATTAATGATCTGAAATTCCATCAAAAGGAGATTGATTTCATGAAGTATGACACATCAAAAATGAACCACAACGAAATGGGTTAGAGGCATACATTTAGTGTATTCAAAAGAAATGTCAAATATAACTGCTTAATTGAAAAAAATCAATTGTAGAATATCAGGCTACTAGTATGTATGAAATGGTTGAAAATTCATACAATATAAAAAGGTAAAAAATTGAATATTTTAGGAAAGGTACACAAAGACTATAATGAAATATACATGTTTTGTACATATCTATAGCTTAGTTATTTATTTTTATGTATTATAGATTTGGTATATCTACATTATCATTTCAATGACTAAAAATCTTTCCATCATATGACTACCATAATTGATTGATCATCATTTTATAAATATTATGTACATCTCTGAATATTCCATAAGGGAAAATTAAAAAGTAAAATGTTCTATATCTTTAAAGTTTCCTTTCCTATACCATTTTACCAGTTAAAACCCTCACTACATGTGTGAAAATTCTCTTCATCCAGCATGGTGAAAGCTCTTTTACTTTTAACTATCTTTGATAATTTGATGGAGAAAGTTAGTTTATAATTTAAAAAAAAAAAAGCTCAATTATTTATTTGAATACAATTTGAATACAATTTCTCATAAAAAATGAAGCACACATATTGATTTTATGTTATTTTACTAGACTATTATATCATATTCCATATAGTTTTTAACATTTTATTCAATAGTGTATTCAAATTTACAAAATTATGTCTGCCCACATGTCGGTGTTTATCCAATGTTATACTATGTCAATCTTGCTTTCTTAATTCTGAATGACCTCTTTTTGATCAAAGTACTCTATTAGTGGACTGTTAATTGGTAAAAATAAAAAAGGATAATCTAAAAGTGCAATAAATTTTTTTACAACTAAATTCTATATCTGAAGATACATTGAATTACTGACCAAAGAATCACTCAAGCCAACAAAACAACCAGACACAAAGACCATCAATGTGAACTGGTGAGAAAGGACAGATGGTGGATCGACTTTGAGGCACTTGTTCTAACATTTCACTAAATTCCCAGAGATTACTCTTCCAGGCTAGATTCAAACATTTTCAGCATATTGAGAAGCTTATTTGTATTACTTTTTTCTCTAAGTTTCAAATAATATAATTTGAATTTTGTCTCCAAGGGAGATGAATCATAGAGATAAAATTCTTTAGAATTTGAAGATTAAAAACTTACTTTTAGCTTTTATATTCCTTATACAAAATCATTTTCCATTCTTTTTAGTTTCTCATTTGCCATTATTTAAATCTTCTCAATGATCTCTGACACTAGATCTTTCATTAGACTACTGATTTTCAAGGTACATTAAATTATCATTGAGTTAAATATTTGTACACACTATGTGCATTACACTTACATACAATAAGTGGTAAGAGATTTTTCAACACATTGCCTGAGTAACTTAGAAGGAGTCTTTGAAGGAAGGTAAGATATAAACAGAAAATGGAATTTTAATATAAGAATGACTTTTATTTAAGGGGGCTAGTACGCTAAGTGTAGAAATATGTTTATTTTCTGAACTAAAGTCACTAATAATTGGAGCAATGTAAAAAAAAATTTCAGAAAGAAAATGTGTTTTATTTGGCTTATGAATTTAGATGGTTGTTCTAAGGACTATTATTGGGTAGATGACTATCAAAAGATTAGAAGAGGTTGACACCAACCAAAAAGTATATGTTTATAAAAAAGAAAACATTTTTGTAAAGATTACAAGGGTGATTTGCCTGAGAGAACGGTGCGGTATAAGATATGAGGTATATTAATATATTCTGAAAAATATATCAGCATGTTTTATTCAATATAGATGGTAAATTATGTTTAGTATAAGTGTATCTACTGCCAATAGAATGTGTTTATTTTATGAAATAAAGCCTTTGCTCTTTTAAATGAGGATGTTACCTTACTTAAAGTAATTGTTAATTAAATTCAACTAAATGTGAATTTAATTAATCCCAGCATAGTGCCTATGAACATGTGTTGCTAACATTATAAATCACTGCTAGTAGTTTACGTCCTTTTTAAAATCTCTGCAGCAGGGATATGTCTTTAACCATAATTTCTTCTGTTTACTGACAGAGATCACTATTTCTAAAACTGTTACCAATTTCTTCCTAATCTATTTCCAAGATTTATCGTATCTTCATTCTGGCTCACCTTGAGAGGAGCGCAACCTTTTTAACATTAAAATCCTCATTTTTAATTTTTAGTGTGATTGTTCCTAAGCACTTTTGCAGCACCTCAAGCACTTTCACAATTTCCAGTCACCGTTCACCAGAATACAAATTAATAACAGCAAGAGAGACCATGAGTGAGAGCAATCAAACAAAAGAAAGTGCCGTTCAGCCATGTGGCACTGTCATTTGATTGAGAGTATGAAGTAATACTTATGTAGCCATACTATTGGGTGCTATAATAAATATATATGGGTACATACTATGTGTAAATGTATGCATGTACATATCATGTATCTATATATATATAACCAAATTAGATATGTTTATATAGCAATTACCAAGAACTTCAAATTTATTAAATTTATAAATTGTACATTTTATTTTATATATTTTGCTGAATACTTACAATCATCAATTTTTATTCTGTTATATATATATGTATATATATACGTATATATATGTGTATATATATATACGTGTGTGTATATATATATATATACATTTAAAATATCTTTCCTGCCTCATAACTTCTACCCATCCTTTAAGATGCAGCTAGAATATACCTTTGCTGCTTCCAAGATGACTTCCCTTGCTTCCCCAAGAACAGTTATCTCACAAGCACTTTGTATATTCACTGCAGTCCATGTTTTCATGGAGATATTGTGATTAATTATCTGTTTCTCTTGCAAGTCTGTAAGCTTTCTCTATTAAACATCATGTCTCTTTAATATGTGTAACTCCAGCAGCTAGTGCATGCATGCTTATTGCATTTTTAACCTTAGTTTTCACAAAAGGAACACAAGCTTGTAAAAATTTAGACCATTCAGGAATATTGTAAAGGAAAAGGTGAATATCTCTTCCCTCACTTAATCTTGATCATGACAGAGTTTTCTGGGCATGGCCAGTGACCACTGCTCCTTACCCGTAGAGCAAATAAGAGAAGAGCTGGTGGCAGGGTGAGCTTCTGCCAGCTGTTCTTGGACATCAGGAGATAGCAGAGGAGGGAAGAGTTCGAGCTATACCATGGGAAAATAATAATAATGCATGTGTGTGAGTGTACATATACACACACACACACACACACATATATATGTAAACATAAGCTTTCATTTATCTGATTTAAATGCAAAAGTTGACAATTGCTGGGAACCTGAATGTTTAGTTTTTCATGAAATTTCCAAATTATATTACAGAATATATATACTTTCAAATTTCAACAGTGAAAACAGTGAAAACAGAAAATGGATTATAAAAAGGAGAGACATTTAACTGAAGAAGATGACAAAAATAAATAAAAAAGATGTTCAATGTCATTAGCCATCAGGAAGATTCAAATTAAACCACAATGATATATTACTATAACCTATCAGAATGGCCAAAATGAAAAACAGTGGCAACACCAAATGTTAGTGATAATATAAAGAAGTTAGTTTAATCATACATCGATAGTAAAAGTGTCCAATAATATACAATTTGGAATACAATTTGGAAATTTCATGAAAAACTAAAATCCTTGGAATGACCTCTTTTTGATCTTTTGCATTTAAATCAGATAAATGAAAGCTTATGTTTATACAAAAACTTTTCTATGAATGTGTCTATAAACTTTATTTGTAATAGTCCCAAACTGGAAGCAGCTAGATACTCTTCAACGGGTGAATGATTAAACAAACTATGACATATCCATGCCTTGGAATACATGGAATCTATACCAGAGATATGAAAGAACAAATTATTTATGCACACAGCAATAATGGATGCCAAATACATACTGTATGATAACATTTACAGGTTTTTGAAATAGCAAAACTTTAGAAATGAGGGAGTATATTAATAGTTTACAAGGATTAATGATGGGATTCAGGGCGAAGGAGGGAGAGATGTGTAGTTATAAAAGGGCAGCAACACCAGGGATCCTTTGGTGATGGAACTGTTCAATATATCCACTGTGGGAGTGAATCCATGACCACATGGAAGATAAAATTATGTAGAAATAAATCTATACACACAAAGACACATACAGCAAATGGAGAGAAGTAAAACTTGAGAAATCTGAATATGATTGATCAATTAAACTAATGCTAATGTTCTGTCTGAAACATGTACTATAGTTTAGCAAGATGTTTGCCTTACTGGATGAAACTAGAAAAAGAATACATGTGATCTCTCTGTACTATTCCTTATGACTACAAGTAAATCTAAAATTATCTAAATAAAATTTTTAATGCAAAATATTACCCTGGAAGAGTTATTTCTCAACTATCATGTGGAAAATTACAAAGCTTGAGAAAACATTATTTTAGTGAGGCTGTGGAGAAAGAGTTAATCTCATATATTGCCTGTAGAAAATGAAATGAGTATATTTGTGAAGACTTTAGCAATACATAATAAAATAATTCAAGTGTTTACTTTCTGACCCAGTCACCTTTATAGATTTTTATCTTCGTTCTAACCCTCTGACAATACCAAGTACATATTCAAATTTATTCCATTGTTTATAAATGAAAATATGGGAAATAACCTAGATAGTCAAACACGAGAAAGTAATTAAACTGCAGTACATTTGTCTTCACAAAGGAGTATCATGTGACTGTTAAAAAAATATAGAGAGAATATCGTTATGAATTGGGAATAATTCTTGAGATATAGTTCTAAGGGAGAATAACAAAGTTTAAAAAATACCAATAGAATGATATCAATACTTTTGTATAATTAGAACAAATGCATTTATTTCCTTATTTTTACTAAAAAAAAAAACAAAAAAAAAAACCAGGATGATCCAGAAACTACTGAGAGCGATTAGTAAAAGCATAAATGAAGGAGTTGAGATGGAATTAATATGGAAAGGCAAAATTCTCTAAAGATACATTTTTGTACAGTTTTGACTTTTGAAAACATGTCAACTAACTTAGAAAAAAATATTAAAAAAAAAGATTGGGGAAAAACAAAATCTACAATGGAAGACAAACAATACTTCATAGATCCAACTATATTTCAAACGATTGGTAATGTGAATGGCAGACTACATCTAATAGCTATTGAACATGGCATTTTGATTATAAAACCTCAGAATAAAAGTTCAAACATACAAAATGACCTAAGATACTAATAAATTTCATAAATAGAAACTTTTATTATTCCCATTTAAAAACAAAATAGCTAAAATATTAATGTGTTTTTCTGAATCTGAGGTATATATTTGGAAATACAAAATATTTAAATATTGATCGTAATAAAATGATTTTTATAATAAGTATTTTAACCACAATTTCAAACACATCATTTACACATATTATTATTTGAATTATTCAATATGGAGAATCTCACTCTTCTCAATTACTGTGTGCTACAGTAAACTCAGAATTAACTGAACTGCTAAATAATAATATTAGAATACCAATTACTTCAAAACAAATAAAACCGATTAGAGTAAAATTTAAACTCAAATATCAATGCTAAAAATATGCTATGTTGATATTTCTACTTAATATTAATGCAATTAAATTATTTTATATGAATCCAATCATATGTCAATGCATTTTAATTTTTGAAAAAGAATAGTATTCACAAAAAGTTGATATCTTAGTTCTGTTGTTATTGATATGAATTCATAAAATGAGTTCCAGGATGTATGATAAAATTTAAAAAATAGCTTATTATATATAATTTTTCAAGTAAAATAAAATATCACTATATATTAAACAAAACTAATTATATATTAAAATATTCATTTAATTTTCCTTAAATATTTATTCTAAAGCCATGCTGAATGATTTACATTACCACAATCAAATTCATAAATATTTTAAAAATAATTTTAATGTCTAATTTTGTATATTTGTCTATTTCTTAGACTCTGTGGACATTAGTTATTATAAATTTAAGTAACAGATAGCTAAGGGTTATGCAATACAAAATGTTTAGGATACTTTTAATGAGATTGTAGCCAGAAATTACCTAGAATTCACTAGAACATGTTATATAAATACAAAATTATGAATATCTCAAATGCATGTATAAATTTAAGTTTTAAAAGTTTATGGTGTCATAAAAGTCAATCTAATGAGTTAGTAAGATTATTTTTTTTTTCTTAAGGTGAATCAGTAGCTTGCTTTAGAAAATCGATTGGGAATTCCAGGAACTGAAATAAGATTGATACTCGGATTTTTGTACACTCATGAAAGATTGACAGCTTTCCATTTTTTATGCTATTTTAACCTGAACATCACATCCTTTGAAATATACATTTGTGATATGACTCCTTTGAAGCCACCAGAATTCTGAGAATTATGCCTGCACTAATGTGCAAATGTGCCAAACAACACCATTTCAAAGATGTCATTAACAGCGAGACAAGGTCTATGACAGATAGTATGTGACCTCCGGAAATGCCAGAGATGCTTTATGGATGAGTTTGTCTTCTTATTTGCTAGCCCCCCTTGACACGTGTATTGTTTCATCTTGGTTTGACCAATAGGTCTCCATGTCAACTCCACTTGGAGTGTAAAGTGTATTGTCTCTAAAATTATCCTTCTTAGTACCTTAGTCTATGATTTGAGTTCTTATTTTCTTTGATACTTTATTGGAAACGCTAGGTGAGCAGAAACATGAAGGGAGGGAAAAGAATATATATATATACACACACACATACATACACACATATATTTTATAAAACACATAAAATATATGTGTATATATAGAGAAATATATAAAATTAATATTTATATATATAAAATTTCAGTTTTAATTTATAATTTAAAATAACATTCAAATGACTTTTAAGAGATAACTAAACCAGTATCTATTCAATAGAGTTTAAAACATTCAAATACTCTGTTCAATATTTTAGATGTGGACTTCAGGCTTTATTTTGGATTGGTCTAGCTCCTTAGTCCACAAACTTGGCCTGTGGTTCAAAATTGACCCACTACATATTTATGTAAATAAAATTTATTAGAACAAAATATATATTATATGTATAATTTGGATTCTTAAAAATATTAATAAGTTAAAGTCATCACACACTGATACCAACAGCTCTTAAGAGCTATCAGATCTTAGTTGTTTAAATTATCAAAAACTAAGGTGAAAAGCATAAAATTAAAGGTAAGGAAATTCAATAGCGTACTATGGCATACTATGTACTTTAATATTAAATTTTTCTTCTTTCAAAATATAATATCATGGACACTACCAATTTTACTCTTATAATAAAAATTATACTCGAAAGAGTAACCTTTATACTTTCCAAATCATACACTCCATAGAGAGCTAACAAACAAAATTTTACATTTCTTTTGTGTGCAAATACTCCTTTAAGTCTAAAATACGAATGCTATTTTTAGCAGCTTTGTCAAAAATATTGGGTAATTAAAAAGCAATGTTCTCTACATGAAACAGTATAGAGAATATTTTTCTTATCTTACCATATATTTGTTCCTTAGGAGTAGACTTATTTTAAATAGAAAACAACTTCAAATCTGTTGTGTAATATTATCTCTTCATTAGAATATTTCTTGCCATGTTGAAAGTTTAGTTATTAAATAGTTTTCACTAAATAAGTATTGATATTAAAATATCTCAATAATTAGGTCACAAGTTTCTAATTAGCACAACTCTTGCTTATGGCACCCGAGTCCTAATCACGTTTTGCATCATGGAAATTGATGCTGTTTAGTACTAAATAAATTGTAATTTATCCAAAAGATTTGCAAGATATATACCAAAAATGCCCATTTGTGGCTTCTCTAAGTTGGACTCAAATGAACAGTTTATTTTATAGAGGAACAACCAATTTCGTCCAATTTTTAGTATCCCATTTTTTTGAGGATCTCTTTTATATTACATTACCTAATGATCCTAAAAGATTGAACATGCTTTGATAGTAAAATTTAACAATTTCTTAATTCCAAAATGTCAATAATACCCACAACCAATTAACATCTGAGAACTCATGACTGTCATCTTTTGTTTTTTTTCTTTTTAGTGACTCAAACCAATATAACGAGGGAAAATATTTGTTAGTTTTCAAGTCTTAATTCAAATTTGATGTGGCTTAATCAAGTTTCAAATAACAACTGAAATTTTAAAAAACGATCTTTATGCAAGATAAAAGAATGTTGAAAATTAGCATAGAAAGATAAAACAATAGTGAGAAAACTGATTGGATTATATTATACGAAAGAAATCAACAATAGCATATGAATATCTCAAAACATAATTGAATCAGAATACCATTTGCAGAATCTGCTGTACAAAAAGGCCTCACTGATCTGTTAATGGCATTATCTTAGATTTATCTAAATTGCTTTATAACCACAGAGTACAGATCATATTGATATAAGATTTAGAGAAGTATAGCACTGTCATGTAAGATAAGAACTGAGGAAAATATTTTTATAAAAATTCACTTTAGTATCAAGTTAATATATTTATTTATAGAATATAGTTATTTTACATTATATTCTATATTATTATTCTATATTATTTTTCTAGTTAATAATTTATGCATATGCTATTTCATCACTAATGTTGACAAAGAATAAGAGAAAAAAAAAAGACAGAGAAAAGAAAATCATGTTTTGAACAATTACTAAGACCCAAATGAAAAATGCAAAGATAGAATTCTAGGGAATAACTTAAAGAGTAGTACTGCATTTACTATATTTTAAATATAAAACAATAAATACATAGACCTACAATTTTATTTAAAATGAACTATTGTTTGATGCAATGTTTATATTAATGTTTCAATAACTGGCCAATCATATGTACAAAAAAATAAAGACATGCCCATCACCTTTAATTTTCTTTCTTTCTTTTTGGCAAACCATTATCAATTTTTTAGTGTGATATTTTGCTCCTTACATTAACCACAATTTCCTTCCCCATCCCCCCAAATTTACTTTAATAAATGTAATAAATTTCCTTAAATGTGTTTTCTTGACAAATACCTGTGCTATCATTTTTTCATTCACATACATCATTTTATACTCTAACACCTATTAATTTCTTCCATTTTTTTCTTTTAAAAACACCAAGTTTAAAATTTCTTTGGCTTTCGATTTGCATGATGATTTGAATCAGTTAAATATAATACTTTTAAGAACATTTAATTCTATTTCCAACTGAAACCTTACTAAAACACCAGGAAAGAGTTAAAAGTACTTAACAATATGCAAAGGGAAGAAAAAGAAAAGAGATGAGTCTAGAATTTGGTGAATGATTTACCACCACAGAGAACACTGAAACCTTGGCATAGAAAGAATCTAAGTGGAGAAGATGAATTCATATTGCAGAAACCCACAAAGGCCTACAGATTGGAGATCAGTATTCTCTAAGACTGGTCGTGGGCTAAGGCTGAAAAAAGAAAGGTTGTTTAAACATATTTATAAGAAGCACTTAGAGCCCCAGATTATTTCCTACTCCAGTAGAAGACAATGTCTCTAGACTCAGAATGAATAATCAAGGGATGGGATGGAAGATAAAGAAGGTTTTAAGTGAAAATCTAGAACTCAACCATGACAAATGCATTTTTTTTTCTTTTATTCAACAATCAGAACCTTATATACTCTGTTAGCACATTAAAATATTCTTTTCTAGGGAAAATTATATGACCTAAAATAAAAGATGTGCTTTTGAGAATTCCAAGCTAAATTTCTGGTATTTACCCAATCTCCATACAGTGGACCAATATTTCAGAATACTAATCTTCCTATAAATATGCAGCTAAGGATCACTAGATATTGTGAAAATATCCTCCATTAACAAAAAATGTGAAAAGCCCACATGGGAAAAACTTTGAAATATTATCCATACACTAAAATTTGCTTTAAAAATAAGAAGATCTAGTACTTGTGGAAAATGTTTCTATATCAGATATGCCAAACTTGCCTAAGTTACTATAAAAATAACATTAGTATTCACACTAATGTTAATATATTTTCTTAAAACTAGATAATTTTATATCTAATAAGGAATATAATTGTAAAACCAATGTTAAAGAGCAAATGCAAAAGAAGAAAAGTAAGGGACCGTCTTAATGAATATTAAAACATATAAATTCTCATTAATTGAAGAAAAGTGCCTTACTGAATATAAAATATTCAGCTAAATAGAAGAAAATAGAAAGCTCAGAGACAGATGTAAATGCATTTGGAAACTTTGTGTATGATAAGGTAACACCTCAACTGAGTGAGGCAAAGGGAAATGATTCCAGGTTTCCACTGAGTTCTCTTCTCTCGTTTCATTGTGAGCATTCAAACACTGTTAGACTGTAATTCAACAGAACTCTGATATATATTTTTTACCTCAATTTTTTTCAATTAGATTTAACTAGAGTTGCATTTTTTTTCTTGGAAGTTAAAGTGGAGAAAGTGAATGAACAGTACTTATAAGGGAATTAGAATACTCTCCAAAATTTATGATAAAGGGAGAATTAGGTTACAAGGAAGTAGTAGGGCAGAATAGCTGTAGTTCTTAGGGAGGTCATAGAATTATTGGATTTAGGTATGAGAGAAAACTGGAAATACAGAAAATGTGTTCTATAAAATGGATGATAAAATGGAAATTATAAAAGATGTATAAACATTAGTAATAAAAAAAAATAAGTTACAGTAATAAGAGTGGTTCAATTAGGGTAAAAGACAGGATAATTGGACGTGAGATTACCAAGGAATGAAGAATAGTGGTTATCACAAAGACTGAAATCTCCAGTGAACAATACAACAAAGAGGGTAACTGATCATACAAAATGATTATCAAATTATCACAATTGTTTATTATTATTGTTATTATTAATATTGTTATAGAGAGAACAAAGCAATAATCTGAATACAGCTCAGAAAAGTACCACTAACTCATTGCCTATTGACTTGAAGGGTATGATAGAGAAGCAGTAAAAAAGTAAATTGGCTTTAGGGGATGCATGTTTCAGTTACAACAAAAAGTTATAGGAATATTCTTAGAAAAGTTTGATGATACAGGTGTTTTGCCAATACCTGATAGAGCATATCTGAAGACTTAGAATAGTTACAGGAGTTAAGAGAGAAGGCTGAAAAACAAGGTCAGATTTAGCACTTTAAATGTCATTTAGAGTTGTGAATTTGGGGGATATTAGATAACTTAGAAGTAAAGCATCTTATGAAAAAACAAAAGTGATAAATGCCATTATGGAAACAACCCTGTTGACTGTCATTTAGAGAAGATGAATCCAACTAGACTCCTGCAGTCTTGATGAGTTCAGGAGAAAGAGAGGATTGCAGGAGAGCTAAAGAAGTTAGATTTTGTGAGGCAGAATTTCAAAAGCAAGGTAACAGAACTTCTGAAGAAAGATCAGTGAAGATCTATTAAGACTTATAATTCCCAGAGCTCAAATAGGATAGAAGTTATTTAAGTTCCATACAAGAGTGATAAAATCTCCTTAAATAAATATGGCATTATTAGAAACCCCAGTAGGGTTTGCTTTAGAGGAGGGACACAATTAACTCTAGAATAAAGATTGCCCTTTAGTCACTCTAAAAGTGACAAGTCCTAAACTATCAAACATACCCAGAGATAATTTAACAACTGCATGAAAAAAGTACAACATTCAAAAAGAATATGAAACCAACTACTTAACATAAATCAAATAAAAAGACATAATTAAGAATATATATCTTAGGTTTACAAATGTGTTAAATAACAATAGTGCTACGAAATTTTAGTAACTTATTTAATAGGGGTACAATTTAATGAGAATGTAAGATAACTATCAATCTTCTATAAAATAAATGTTTTTATAATCTGTGACCAAAAAAATGATTAATAATAAAATAAACAACAATTTGGCATGTAATTCTCCCTGAAAGTGAAGAAGATAGAAAGACAAATTTAACATTTTAGTATATGTGCTGCCGAAGCAAGCACATAACTTTATATTTTAAGAGTAACGATAATAAAAGAAAAGAGAAATAATAAAAACCAAGTAATTAGTGCACTTAACTAGTTCCCAATAAATTTGGAATGGGAGGTGTCCTCTCTGTCTATTGTATCATAGAGAAATTATAACCCCTTAGACACTCAAGGAATAAAGTTACAAAAACATATTGGAGATCTGGGGACAGCTATATGGCCTACTACAATTTAAAAGGCCAGTTATTTTTTTTCTCATTTTCTCAATCTTTTATCCATGTAATTGTGTTTTTCAGTTGAGAGTGTTGCATCTAGCTCATAGACCAATTACTCTGAGTATTAATTATCTAATTTTTCTTTAGATACCTTTCTCCAACATTGCCTTACTTAGAATCAATAAAAGAATTGCAATTACAAATGTCTTTAATTTTCTATGATCAATTAAACTCTCTTTCTCAACAATTACTTTTTTTGGAAAATTATGTACATATACCCATATATTCTCATACATTTACATCTATTTAGCTCCTTGGTCATTATTCTATAGATAATATTTTCATTATCTGATGGGCTTAAAATTTGAGAAAATACTATCTCAGTAATTAAGAATAAACTCCAGTGATTTTTGAACATAAATGTATTCTTCTAATGATATAGGGCATTAGAATAATCATCACATTTGAATCTTAAAGTAGTTCCTTACGTCTTTCAAAAACAAATGTAAGTAAATGAAGTCAGTTCAGGTAATAAATAGCCATCCAACACCTATAATTAGATATGATAGCAAACAGGTGATCCTACTATCTTAAAGTTTCCATTACCAAGTCTTTGAGAATAAGATGGTTCTTATCGGTTTTGAGACTATTTTTTTCTCACAAATTCGAATCCTAGAAATCTATTAGAAGGCCACAGAAAATTAGAAAGTTGAAAGCTAAGAGCTTGCATCAAAAGTTAATAACACATCTTCACTCCAAGCATCTTCTTAGGTAGGTTGCAGCAGTTCCACTTCATAATGCACTGTATGCTTTTTATTCAAGGGACAGTGTATTTCTCTTTCAGCTGCCAGTCTGCAAATTATTTAATAGGTATTCTTAATGATAAAACCTCCTGTCAACACCGAGCTGATTGAGAAGGGAAGGTTTCAGTGGTGACACGCCCAGCTGAAATAATGCATGAGGGGCCAACATGAGACTGAAATGGCAGGTACCAAATTTATTGTGGAGAGTGCACTTCTGCTGCTCTTCTTCTGCTGCTCTTCTTCTACTGCTCCTCTTTTACTCCCCTTCTGCTCCCCAGAGGACCACACGGGCTCCACACATATCAGAGTACAATAGTGGCCTTCAGCCACACATGTGTGATACAATAAGCTGAAGTATGTTTACATATTTTAGGTGCAGGTACCCTACTAAACTAATGTAATGTTCTAAGTCAAGGGTTCTATTCCTAGCCACAAGCCTGGATCACAGACAGACCTGGGACCTACCAGGTGTAGAACTCACAGCTCCTTTAAAGTCATGTGTTCAACCATTGTTTATAAGCTATGGCTAAAAATAAGACTGGTCTTAATTTATTTTAATTATTTTATAAAGATTGTACTATTGCTTTTGTTGAGTACTGATAGAGCAAATGTTAATTTACCACATGTATAGTTCATGTGCTATTTGATTAATGAGTTTGAATATCAAATTCACTGTTAAAGAATAAACCATTTCATGAACAATAGAAGAAATCCTTTCATGGCAAATCAACACTGAATGTAAGAATCAGACATTTCTTTATCGAGATTTCCTTTAAAACATCAATAAAAATGTAAGAAAAATAAAGTAAATATCAAAAAGCAACCAAAAATAAATATATGAGCCTCTAATAAGAATTTAAATATTAGGAATTTTTTTTTCTTATCATCTCACAAATATTTTTAAGGTTGCCTATGAACTTTACATTGCTAAATATATTGTCAATTCTCTGTCCTGATTTACTAATTTTAACAGCAGTTCACAGCTGATCATAGCCTTCTCCTTGAAATATGTTCTTTACAGGGCTTCTGGAAAACAACTTTTCTACTTTATTTTCTGCTTCTCAGTGATCTTTCCTTGCTTTTCTTCATGATCCTGGCTTCTAAATTTTAGACTGCCCAAGACTTTAGACCATGTTTCTCTTTTGTTTTCTGTCTACATTCAACTCACGAGTGATCTCATTCTTTCTCATTGTTTGAAATGCCACCTAGAAGTAGGGGTCTTAGACATGTGCACCTGGACTAGTCTCTATATTCCACAGTCATATAACCTTCTCAACAATTTCACTTAAATTGTTGTGTTATCATGAACCTATCTTCCAAACCGAATATTTTATCTTGCCTCCAAAAATTGTTCCTACTTTAGTTCTCTGAATCTTGAGGGTTTTTTTTTTTTGACTTCTTTCTTTTATACTTTACTTCTAATCTATCAGCAAATGATGTTAACTCTTTTTTTATTAGCTTTCTATTTACTGCTATAACAGATTACAATAAATTTAGTGGCTTAAAACAACACAAATATGCTATTTTACAGTTCTGGAGGTCATCCTACACAGGCCTCACAGGGCTAAAATCATGGTGTCAGCAGGGCTATATTTCCTTCTGGAGACTATAGGGGAGAATTAATTTACTCGCTTTTTTTAACTTCTTAAGATCTCATTCTTTCATTTTCAAAACGAGCAACATTCCATGTCTCCATGACTCTCTTCCATAGTCACATATGCTTCTGACTCTCTTTTTAATCTCCCTTTTTCCACTTTTACCTTAATCATATATACAAACTTCCTTAGGAAACATATTATAGAGGTTCTATAGAATAGGGTGTAAACATATTTTAGGGGCCATTATTATGTCTACCAGCATCTACCACTGTCTGCTGAAGATGCTTATCTATCTTACATGCAAAATGAATTTACTCTATATACTCTATACCAAGGTCTCTAAAAGTCTAAACTCATACAGGATCCATTCAAAGCCTAAAATATTATCTAAATAACATCAACTAAAAAGTTTCAAATCCCATTATCTAAATAATCAAAGTTAGGTATAGGTAAGATTTCTGAGTATGATCCATACTGAGGCACATTCTCATCGTCTATAGACCTCCGAAACTAAAGAAACAAATAATCTGCTCCCCAAATATGAAGGCGTTACAGACATAAGCTAACATTATAGACATTTCAATCTAAATAGGGAGAATATGTAAAACAAAGGATTCAGCAATCTCAGGAAATTTTGAAATCCAGTCTGGCAAACTCCGTTAATTACCAAGATCTAGGAATAACCCTCTGCATCTTGTGCTCCATCCTCTGGACTGCTGCCTCTGACTTTTGGACTGTAATTCATTTCCATGAAATGTAGTGTTTGCAGTTGAGTAGTTTTATCAGCCTGTGTCCTGACTGTAGAGATTTAGGATTCTGACAGCCTCACATTTTAGTCTTTCTGTCCTTTTTGGTACCAACTGGTAATGTTTCTACAGAATAAAATTCCTGAGAACTTCATGACTCTTCTATGTATGTCACGAGGATTTATTCTATTACAAAAGAGGTCATCCACAGATTTTTTAGATAATCCTATCTTTTTTTTTTTTCCTGAGATGACTGAGGGAACATATCCATTAAGTATCCAACATGTTTTCTGATTTGATTGAGAGGATCTGTGACTTACATCTATAATCTCTCCAAAGAGCCTTTGACTGAATCCTTTGACACTTTGGTTTTTCTAAGGTATTAGCTCAAGGTACAGACACACCTTCAGTCTTATCTCTAACACACACATTCCTGTTAGTGCATTTTAGCATCTTTTGCAAACTTGATAGGCTAAGAATTTCTCAAATCATCAATTCCTGGTTTCTATTTGTTTAGTAGCTTATCCTCCAATTTCTTTTCTCTCATATTTTACTGTTAGTATCAAAGAAACTAGTCCATGTATTCAACACTTTGCTTGGAAATTGCCTTAGCTAAATATCCAATGTATTGTTTTCAAGTACTACTTTCTACTTAACTGCAAGACATAATTTTAAGTGTTATGCCACATATAACAGGGATTTCCTTTCCTATAGTTTCCAATAATATGTTCCTCATTTCCTTTTCAGTCAGCACTGTATTTAATATACATAGTCCTACCAATAAATGATTTAGGTATTCTCTGAAGTGAAATATGATTTCAACGCCAGGATCTTTTCTTTCTAACTAGCAGAGATTTTAAGATCCAAATTTCTATTTACAGTCTTTTTAAAGCAATCTACATCTTTTTTATCTTCTTCTCGAAACTTCTAGCCTCTCCTCACTGTCCAATTCCAGTCACACCCATGTTTGTAGGTATTTGTTATAGCAGTACTCTACTTCCAGGTATTAAAATATATGTTCCCCATTGCTGCTCTAACAAATTACTACTAATTTATGGGATTAAAATAACACAAATTTATTATAATTCAATTCTGCAGGTCAGAAATCTTAGACAGGTCTCATTGGTAGAAAATCAAGCTGTCAGAAAGGATGCAATTTTTTCTGGAGGCTGTGGGAGAGAATCATTTTCCTTGCCTCTTTCATATTTTAAAGACCACTTTCAACTATCTTCAAGGCCAGCAATGCTGCATATCTATGACTCCTTTATCTGTAGTGGCATCTCCCTCTGACTCTCATCTATTTCTCTCTTCCATTTCAAGGACCATTATGATTAATCTGGGCATATCCAGGTAATCTAGTATGATATCCCTATCTCAAGTTCCTTAACTCAATTATATCTACAAAGTCTCTTTCTTATGTAAAATAGTATATACGTAGGTTCTAGGAATCAGGATGTGGACATGTTTAGGAAAATCTTTGCTATCTACCACATCTTCATACATACATTTATCACATCTTTTAAAAGTTATATATTTATGTTTATATTCTCCAAAATCAGCACATCCTGTGCTATCATTCTGCTTAAGTTCTTGATCATTTTTTTCCATGAAGTATTTCATTAGCCTCCTAAATATAGTTTCAGCTACCACTCTTGTTTACCTAAACTGTATTCTTAAAGCATCAGCTAAAATGAATATTTTTACAATGTTATCAATATCGTATTATTGAAAACCTCCAATGGTGTTTTACTTTACCTATAGTAAAACCTAATGACCTTAGAGTGGCCTACAAACTTATGTCATTTATTGCCTTCAATACATTTCCAATTTTACCTCTATCTAGTCATTCTCATCATGGCTTTCTCGTTGTTTCTACAGATGGAAGAAGTATATTACTTTAAGTACTTTGCCTTGAAATTCTATGTGTCTAGAACATTCTTTCCTTTATTACTTTCATATGTGAATGCCTCACTTCTTCACCTTTTGCAGGTCTCCTAAATATCACTTTAGCAGTAATGACTTCCTTTACCGTTTTATTTATAAACTTCCTCCCTCTTCCCCTTTAAGGCTTTATTATTCTCCATGCTACGTATCTTCTTTTTACAAAGGATATCTTTTATTTCCTTAATTATTTATGTTCTATCTCTTCCCACTAAAAAATAGACTTCATTCATATAAAGATCTTTCAGTATTTGTTCACTGCTATATTACCAATATCTTACCTATAGACCTCAATAAATATTTGAAAACTACAGACATGAATGAATGAATTCATGAGTTATCCAATCTGAAATCTGGTCCTTTGCTACAGAATAATCCCTACTGTCTTTTCACATTATTGTTTCAATTTCCATACAAGTGATCCCTTGACAAAATCCTTTATATTTTGTCATTACAAACCATTTTTCTGCTGAATACATTTACATAAAGTTGTGTCATATCTTTAAAGTCTGTACACTCAAATGTAGTTTGGTAGAGTATACTCTTCTATATCACATGAAGAATATGATTTACTCCCAGAGATAAATCCATTGTATTGTGTAATTCTTTAAAAGATCTACATGTCAATCAACTGACAACTTGAGAGCGAATATGTATGTTCTAGGTTGACTTTTAAAAAATCAACAAAAATATTTGCAATTATTTTATTATTCTATGATTCAAGCTTAAAGTGATATAAGAGAAACACAAATTAATTTAATGTCCAGAGGATATATTTAGAACAAAAATAACAAAAACAATAATCGGTGGTAAAAACATTTTATTTATTTTTTAATTAATTATTTTTTATGGTGACATTGGTTAACAAAATCAGGTAAATTTCAGCTGTACATTTTAACAGTAAGGCATATATATATTTACATTGTGTGTTCACCTCCCGTAGTTAGATTTCTTTCTGTCACCACATATTTGACCCTCTTACCTCATCTATCTCCCCCTCCTCCCTACCTTCTGGTAACCACTAGTCTATTGTCCATGTCCATGAGTCTCTGTTTGTTTGTCCTGTTCGTTTGTTGCTTTTAGGTTCATATACCGCATATAAGTGATATCATATGGTTTTCAAATTTTTCTGTCTGGCTTATTTTGCTTAGCATGATTATCTCAAGTCCATCCATGTTGTTGCAAATGGACTTTTATCCCATCTACCTCCTCCCTCCCACCTCCCCCTTACCCTCTGGTAATTGTACAGTACATTTATTTGCTGAAAAATAAATCTATAGTTTGATGATATTCACTATAATTTAGGCAAAAATAATAAAATTTAAAAACTTTTAAAGCAAAATTGGGGAGAAGGTATAGAAATTTCCCATATGCCCCTGGGCCCCTATACATATGTAGCTTCCACCATTATCAACATTCTCAATCAGACTGATACATTTATTATAATTGATGAACCTACATTGACACAACATAATCACCCGAAGTCCATAGTTGACTAATGTTCATGCTTGGTGTTGTACATTCTATGGCTTTGGACAAAAGTATGATGATACATATCCATCATCATGGTATCATACAGTTTATTTTCACTACCTTAAAAATTCTCTGTGTTCCACCTATTCATCTCTTCCTGCCCCAGAACCCAAGGCAACCACTGATCTTTTTACTCTCTCCATAGTTTTGCCTTTTCCAGAATGTCATTAGTTGGAATCATACAGTATGTAGCCTTTTCAGATTGGCCTCCTTCAGTTGCCAATATCTATTTCATGTTCCTCTATGTCAATTCATGACTTCGTTTTTTTTTTTTTTTTTTTAAGTGTTGAATTATTGTCTGCACGTACTACAGTTTATTCAGGAGTCTACTGAAGGACATATTGGTTGCTTCAACCAGGTCTTTTTAATAGAAATTCTTGGTTGGGTTTTGAATAAGTCTTTTAATCCTCAAATTTTGCTTGCATAATTGGGGACATATATTTGTTATTCTAAGGACTAATTTTATTAATTCATCATATTCTAAAATGTACGTAAGACCCAACAGAGTTTAAGAAAATATGTAATTAAATGAATTACTTTAACATAAGATTTACATTGTATAATCTGAGGCATTTATAATTAGATAAACGCTGCCATTGTTACTTTGAAAGTTTTAACAACAATATATCTATAGTGCATTATGTGGGTATCTCAAAACCATTTGGATGGCAGGAGAAGAGAGTGGGAAACATTGACTATAAATTCTATTCAAAATTAAAAGTCATATGTAGATATAAGAATGAAAATACTCAAGGAAGATAAATAAGGTGAAATATTTACCATATTGTATATCAAGATCTCCTATGAAGCTACAAAAATTAGAACATAATGATTCTTAGGCAAGAATGGAAAAAATGCACTCCCTATGAGAGAAAGAAGTGACCAGATATAGAGTAACACATACATGGAAACTAGATCTAGGCAAAGCTGCAGAGCACTGGAAAAGAAGATTCTTTTTAATAAAAAATTCTGGTTCATTCATATATGTATGAAGGTTGTATACAATATATACAGTATTATATATGTATATACAAATTGTTTATATACATATAAAAATGATCTTTAAAATAAAATCTGCCTCCTAACTCAAAATTTAATTTAGAAGGATTATATATCTGAATGTCAAAAGTAAAACAATAAAACTTCTGAAGAAAATACATAAGAATATATATATATGTGTGTGTGTGTGTGTATGTATGTA
>NW_006494613.1:11102028-11130395 GCF_000325575.1 Pteropus alecto
ATATATATATTCTTTGAATAAGCAAGACTTCTTAAACAGGGCACAGAAGGTTTTAACAATCAAAGAAATATAGAAAAAAGAAAATCTCATTGACCCCATGACCATCTTGCAGCAAGAAAAACATTCACAAAAGTCTTGTTTATACTTGCTATTATACCTTTTCACCTCTCATTCTCTCTCTAGCCTATTCCAATTGATTATTGATCCACGCAACTCCTCTAAAATGATTTTAATCAAAGTCCATGTTGACCTTTATCTTTACAAACGAATAGTTATTCCCTGACCTCACCTTACATTATGCATCATTTGATCCATTTTTTCACTTGCCCCAAATAAAATGTGTTATTCTCTGGAATTTCATGACTCAGCAATTTTGATGTTCCTATTACCTTATTGTCAGCTTTTTCTCAATGATCTCTTTTGGCTAATTCTAGTGCCCATCTCGAATTAAGGATATATGATGAGTATAACCTGGTTTTCTTCCCTATACATTTTCTCTGAATGACCTCATCAACTCTCATAATTTTAAAAAGCATCTATATGCTGATTATCCTCAAATATTTATCTTCAGTCTTCGTTAACAACTTGATCTTGAGACTCATATGTAATTGCCTAGATATCTCAGTTCATATCTCTAATAAGCATCTCAAACTTAACATGCTTGAAATAGAACTATTCATTTACTTTACATACCCCCGTGCAAAATCTGCTTCCTCTTCAGTCATCTCACTTAGAGTAAATTATTATTTTTTTACTAGAAAACTAAGAGCATTCCTTTACACTTTCTTTTCTTTCAACTCTTATATCTAACCCACCTTCAAGTCCTGTCAGTACTGATTCCTAAATTGAATCCAAATTTGACTTTTTCTCATTTGCCACTGAAATATTTCTAGCCTAAGCCACAAACACCCCTACTCGAATTACTAGAATTCAATTATTTGCTAAATTTTGGAACCCTATTCACAGCATAAAGTTTCCAAACTGCTTTTGAATTGTGAACAGATGAGATAAAGGTTAAAATCATTTTAAGCCATGAGATTTACTAAGAACTTTCACACACACACACAAAAGCCTTTTAGCAAATACAAGAACATGAGTATTGTCATCCCACCGAAGCCTATTGTTTCAAGTGCTCTCGAGATAATGACATAAATGAATAGACAGGCATGAAGGCAAAAAAAAAAAAAAAAAAAAAAAACATCTGGGATAGCCACGCTGGTCTGTGGGGTGTTGCTGCCACCTGCTGCTTGCAAACAGCTATGGAGAGGCTGTCGCCTGGGTCTTAACAGCTGCAGGACACCAGGTGAGTTCCATTAAAATTCTGTGGGCTTCTGAAAAGAAAAGAGAAAGAAATCCAGTGTAATAAACATGACACACACACAAAAAAGAATTTGGTTACTGTGGTGGCTACTGACACATGGCAATGACTGGAAGCAAAGGGTCAGAAGCCTTCTGACCTCTCCTTATTCTCCCTCTGATCACCAAATCTTTGTCTCATAAAGAAAACATATCGTACGTTGCCTTAATGTTGACAACCCAAATTCCATCTAGTTGTTACGTTCCGTTTAAAGTCTAGAACCGCTTGGTGATACACAGTTCTGTCCACCAGGTCCCATGGACTCCTTTTTGCCCAGTGACCTTATGAAATAAAAGGCAAGTTATCATGCTTCTCCCACCTGCCAATACATGTACTATATATAAATGTGGAGCCAGGAGAGATTAAACACAATAAAAATTACCATCAAAAAGAGAAGACTAGATAATCACAGTGGTTATCCATCCATAGCAGTTATTGATGAAACCCTGGTAGACATGTGTAGTTAAGACTCCTTGATCTAGTAGTTAAGAAAGTTCCTTGAATAGACCAAAGTCCTATTCTCTGGGAGGAACTTTCTAGACCATTATTTTGTATGCATCCAGACTTGCCCTCTGTGAAGTTCTTTCTTGTCCAGTGTATTCAGATGACCTTATCCGAAGTGAGCATTTCGATTGATGTCCTAAATGAAAGATTGCAGCTTTAAAAGCCTGCTTCCTCCTTATACAAGTTTGCCAAGCTGTGGTTTATTTTACAGATTGCTCAGTCCCAGACTCTTTCAGTAAATTTTGTGGTCAGTTTGCGATATAATTTCCTTGAAAACTTAGAAGGCTTCCGATCCTTTTGCTTTCAATCATTCTCATGTGTCAGTAGCCACCACAGTAACCCAATTCTTTTCCTGGTCATGTTTATTACACTGTATTTATTTATTTTCTTCTTTGCATTCATGCCCATCTGTTCATTTATGTCATTACCTTGAGAGCGCTTGAAGCAATAGGTTTTGGTGGGATGACAATACTCATGTTTCTATATTTCCTAAAGAGCTATGTCACCATAGCAAATATATCTAAATCTGTTCTCCTCTTCTTCCTGAACTCATAGTTGCACTACATTTCCTAATCTTTCTTATATCAAGACATGGCTATAACTTTTTTACAATAAGATGTGAACATAAGGGGTGTGTGTGTTTTCAAAGTTTAGCCTGACCTATAGAGCTTTCTTGGTGTATCTCTCCATGCATTTCCACTTCCAGTGGGTAGAGATTTTCCTTCGAAGCCAGTTGTTAAACCTGGATGAGACCATTTCAGTCCAATCCCTAGGTTGTAGCCTAACTGCAGCCAATCTAGAACAACGCTATGCAATCTTCATGAATGGGAAATAAACTTCTATATTCCTTTAATTACTGAATTATTTTGAGACACTTGTTCAACTCCAAATAATATAAGGTACAAAATCTGTTCACTGTTCTTCATATTTCCATGATGAAAAAACTACAAAAAGTATAAACCTCTGACCTCTCCTTATTTTCCCTCTTGCCATAACTTCTCAAGCAAGAAATAGTGATTTATCTTAATGGTGAGTTTAGAAAAGAAAAAATAGATTTGTTCATCTCATCTCTTCTCATTTTTCTTTTTTGATATGTCTGCCTCAAAGAGAACACACTAGTTTGATCTCTTGGTCATCTTAGCAGGACAAATTATGCTCCATGATGAATTTCTACATAAATGGGGGTAGGATTAACATAAGTAAATGTTAGCAAGTACTGTCACTGCATATTCCAGCGATGTTCTCCAAAAATAGTTGTAACTGATAATAAAGATAGCATTTCAATCTCCATTTATGTGAGTCTTTGACTACTTTTCAAATTACATTATGCTGGGTAGATAGGTGTGATGTGTTATTTCTTGAGATTTCCAAGAATTGTTGAGATAAAAAAACAAACAAATAAACAAAAAAACTTTCTGTGTATGTTTTCTGAAGTAAACAAGCAGCTTCCCCAAATATCTTTTCTTTGCTTTTCTTCTCACTTAATCTGCCAATTTCACCACCCATGATCTTAACGTTGCACTTAGCTGACTAGAAATAAAATCATGGTAGAATTCTTAGACTAATTGTATTTTTGAAGGCCACTGGGCCACAGGCTTAGCTGTCTATCTATCACTAAATCAAAATGAAACCGCAACTAGATTATCCCCAGGTGTTTCTGATTCTCATCCACTTGTCAATATGAAAAGATTTTTGATAAGATAATTTTATTTAACATTGTAATAGCATAGATAGGTTGGCATGGTAGTTTATGACATAAATATCATTAAGAAAACACTACTATAGTAGAATTTCTGGCAATTTGAGAGAGCAAGAAAAGAATAATTTTAAAGTAATATAGGATTTTCATTACCCTCTATACAATGTAATCAGCCCTATATTCTCCAAATATAATGCCAGAGACATTACTTAGTTATGTGCTTGTGAGTCTTTCTAAAATATATATATTCTTTAACTTACCTAAAAATATTATGAGTACATCCTCCTTGATCCAATTTGCCCTATTTTAATTGGATTTTAAGACTGATGTGGGTTTTACGGACCTGGAGAATTTCAGCCAAATAGATTAAGCACAGAAAGCAAAAAGTCAAGGAGAATCAATAAAAAGTTTTGCATAAACTAATGACTGTCCAAATAAATCTTCCTTGCAAAACTTTTATGAGACTAATTTTCATAGAGAAAAATACAATTAAGAGCCAAGTGTTTTAAATATGCCTCTAATTTAGAATCACAATATAATAATATATTTATATAGAGGGAAAAAACAGAACGAGAGAAAAAGAGAGAGAGAGGGAACCAAATTTTACACTTGGAAGACCTGACTCTAAGGTTTTTAATGTTATTCTTATGCTACTCTTGATTCCCTGCTTAAAAGGACCTAAGACCTTTCTTACTATTTACACTTCAATGATATAGTGACATAAGGCACAGGGAGGCAAATGAGCTGCCTGGGTTTGGAAGTTAACACAACATTTATTTGTTTTGTCATTTTCAGCAAGATAAATAATCTAGCTAAGACTCCTCATCTGTAAAATGGTGATAATAGCAGTCCATGCATTAAACAGGTTTGTGAGAATTATATTAGCTTAGTGGTTTTAAAGATTTAGTTTGTGTCACAATCACCCTGAGTTCCGAGTGAGATTTTTCATTTCTCATATGTTTTCAACCAGATGCTGCTGATCTAGAAACTGCACTTTGAGAGCCACTGTATAAATGAGTGTATGTAAAGCACTAGTAAATTGTCTGATATTCTAAGTGTTCGATATGTTTCAGCTATTGATTTTCTCGATAGTTTGTTTTTCATCTTTATAGTTGTAAAAAAGATAAATGTTTACTTTATAAATATTTTTATTTAAGGTGATTCTTGCTTTGTTAGCATATATTTGCCTGGAAAAAATATATAATGCACGTGTGTGTATACATACACACACACACATATTGTATGCTTTTCGATGATTTCCAAATTGAAAGGTGTTTTGTTGATGACACTAACAGAATCATTTGATAAAAGAACTCTTTACAGATTTAATTATTCTGTTCTGTCATTTTGAAATTTTACGTTGTATTTTAAGAATGGTATTCCTTTAGTTCATTGATATCTTAAACAGTAATTGATTTAAAAGATTTAATTTGCAGTAATTACATACTCTAGTGAGTTTTCTTATTACTCCAATGCTTCTGTCATGATGCTCCTCAATAATGCTTTATTGACAATATGTGAAGGTATAATATTTTCCTATCACCAATAATAAAGAGGTCTGTCTTCACTATTATGTCCACACCACACGGAAGCAATTATTAATTATGTGATAATTTTTTTGACTTAACAGTATATTATAATACTATGTATATAAGAGGAAAATTGATAATATGTGCAATGAGGAAAAAACATAAGAACCATAAACCAACTAATCTAAATTTTAAATAAACACAGCAAAAAGTCAAAGACTTTTCGATGATGATATGAAATGAATGATTACTGATGTGAAGGAACAATAATAAAAAATTAATTAAAGATTAAAAACTCATTTTGATTTTATTGATTTTGCTCAAAATGTCTACCAAGAAGTTAATGATGGCTATAGGAATGTCAGAGTAGTTTTTAGAATCTGAAACAGAAGACAGCTTGGTCTGCATGGTCATCAGTCAAGACTATTTTATTTAATAAAAAATATTTCTTTAAAATGTTTACCTACCTTAAGTCATATGTTTTTCTCTCTATGTTTCCTACCCTTAATAAATCTTACCTCAAATTCTTTTATCTAATCTCAAAGAAAACATTTGTCTACTACCAAAAGAAAAGAGAAAAGAAAAATGTTTAGTATGCAAATTAAGCAGTAAATAGTAACAGCTACCGTATTGGTGACATCTACAGTTTTTCACAAGCCAAAACAAAATATTTCGACTTATTAACATCAATTTTTTCCTATGATCGTGTCAAATAAAATTACGACAAAAATTGCATTAAGTAGCTTGTGAAAACCGAACAAAGACTCTGAGCTTATAAATACATTGTCTTCTTCAATGAGATTATTTACTTCTTTGACAGATTCACTGTTCATGAGTAAATGAGAAATTACTTTTACTGCAGGCTGTATGACATGTGGAATTTTTATTTAACAGTTGTCATTAAACATTGTTAAATGAAAAGTGACACAGTCTCCTTTAATGGGTGAATATTCAAAAGATTAGCAACCAAAAAAGCTTCTAGCATGAACTAGATTTTTATGTTTTCTTCTTGGCATACTGCCATACTATGAAAGTTTTAGATAATTTTAAGAGCTATCTAGATTGGTCTTAATTCCCAATTTCTCTAGGAAGCTCCAAAATATTAAGTATTATCTTTGGCTTTTTCTTGAGAAACTTTCTTTCTTTGGACTTTATTGATCTTAACTTTCTCTGAAAATACAAAGTTTATGCCAACAAATACCTTCAACACAAAGTAAAGAAGAATGAGTGATAAGAGCAAAAGCAATAACTATATCCTGATTCAAAAGCTAGGCTGAAGGAAATGCTGTTTTTCAAGAAAACAAGAATATTTAAACTTTATTTACAACTCTGACTATATTTTATTTCTTGTATGATGTTGGGAAACACAGTCCACTGTGGAAACCAGGCATATATGTACGTACGTATGTATGTATGTATGTATGTGCGTGTATATATATACATATATATATTTTATTTTTATTAAAAGAGACTATACAAAATTAGTATATTCCAAAATACTATTTCATGTATTTGGTAGTCATAGACAGTTATTCAATAATGAATATCTATTTTAGACAGTGATTAATATTTAAATAAGTATATTTACAAAAAAGAAGATCAGGCATAAAATTATGTGATAGTGAGTAATATGAATGTGTTGAAAGAGTACTGTTTTAAATGTCGTACACTAAGCCTTTCTAATATATGGAGAAAAATATTAAGGAGACACATTTTATCTTCAGAATCTTATTGAAATAACTTTCAATTGCACTGACAAACAGGACCTGGTCATAATAAAACTCCTTAATGGCAGGTATAATATTTGTTGGTGTGTTCACATTCTCTAATGAAATAATAGTGACTATATTATTAACAAATGACAGCAATTCATTCTGTTATTCACACATGTTATCTACATTTTTTTCATTTTTTCCTCCTAGTTACTTTATAGTCATAAACCAATGTCATAAATTCAAATTATACTTTGTATTTTTTTTCTGCCTGTTCATTTGGCTAGATTTGAAATAACTGATCTTTTTTATTTATCTATTTTTTCTTTATCTTTGTCTTGCATGGCAATATATCTGTTTATTTACCTCTCTCTCTTTTTATTTTTTTTTTCTTTTTGGTTTGTTAATTTTGTTTGTATTGTCTAAATTACCTTGCATCTACTATTCAAGTTGTTCTCTGATTCCTCCTCAACTATCAAATTTAAGTTACAATTGCTCAAGATTCTGTCCTTAGTCTCTTCTCACACCTACATGTTTTTACATTCTACTTATTTTTATCCATTTTACACTGAGGGTCAATAATAAATCATGAACAAAGTCACCTGAAAATTATCATACTTTTGAGATTACTAACTCAAACTTCTATGTTTTTAACCATAATCTTCTGTCCTGTGATACCTTGATTGATAAAGAATTCTTACTCAAACTATTCTACGTCTTCAATGGAACTTCCAGATAATAGGTGCCTTTTGCTTTATCCCCTCACCCTCTTTTATTTAGAATCAAAAGGAAAGTTTACTAGAAAAGGAGTAACACTCCACAGACATAGTGTGGTTTCCTCTCAAAGGCAGAGAGTGTGTGGGACAGTGAGAGACAGAGAAAAGGCACTGAGAGAGACAGTGACAATGAAGAGACGAGGACAGTGAGAAAGACAGAGTAAAGGCACTGAGAGACAGCGCCACTTTTTAAACTAAACAATAGATACATATAACAAGTTATATAATTAAATTTTTGACTTGAATTTCCATGAATTTAGTATGCCCAGTATGGATCCCTTTACCTTTTCCTCTTGGACCAAAACATTTGCAACTTTTTGAATGTTTCTTTTCCCCTAAGGGACATCACGCAAGTTCAAGTAAGAATTCTAAAAGGTCATCTTAACTACCACCATGTCCCATACATTTAAATCTCTATAAATTATGCATATCATATATCAATAATTCTATCCAACTCCATTTAGCTCTACTGAAAATATATTAATCCAAATGATATTAACCTTCTACAGAGATGAAAAGAGTTTTGGATATCCACAGTGCCTTCCTAACCCTTTGAGATTGCAATATACCTTCATACAGTAAATAAAATCTTAAAATATAAAATAAAATAATTTCCTCAGCTGAAATATATCACTGGCTACCAATATGGTCCATGAAGGCTTGTTTCATGTGACTTCTGCAACCTCACTAGACATATATTGTTCTACTCACTTTCTTGTTTTTTGAGCTATAATTACTACATTTCTAATTCCAACGTTAATTTTATTTCTCTCCATTTTCATATTCCAGGACTCCTATTCCTCTCTCCCCCCAAACACATTACATTTAAGTTATGTTTCAGCTTAATGTTCCTTTTTCTTAAAATCTTCCTTGACCATCAAGTTTAGATAATATTTTATAGCAAGTATCCTTCTCACTAAAACTGACACAACTACTGGGTAGAAACAATATTTATATCCCATTGTAATCTCAGAGACAACCAGTTGATTTGACACGTATTCAGCACTAAATATCTACTTACTAAATGAACCACCATCTATACACTGGCTACCCTTAAGTTTTATACCCAACTCCAGGCTTATTTTCATATGAATGTCCCATGGAAATTTTAAACTGTTATTTTCACTCCTAATTGACCAAATAAGAAATCTGTGTGTCATTCTTCTCATTTTTTTCTCCCATGCAATACTAAGTTTATCATAACATTTTAATGTAGCCTAAATTTATCCACTCCTCTGCATGTCTATTATACTATCCTAGTCTAAGACAACATCACTCATTATCTGCCTAGAACAAAAGCTTCCTAGCTGGACTTCTTGTATCCAATGTAGCCACTATACAGCATTCATTATATAGTAGAAAGAGATTGATTGTTATGCAAATGTTACCTGTCATCCATCTGCTTAAGAGTCTTTAATTTTTTTTCATTTAAAAAAAGAAAAAAATTCCAAAAGATTTGAAAGACTCTTTGCTATTAAGTAAGCATTGCTTATAATTAAGAAGGTGAAGTAATTTGTGAATATTTTCTCCTTTGAAACTACATAAGAGAAAAATAAAATTTCTTTAATTCAGCATCTCTTTTATATAATGATATATAAGAAGGGTAGATACCTTTCTTAGAAAAATATAAAACCATTTGTTTCTGATTTAAGCTACAGAGAATTTCTAAGTGGTATTAAAACACTCCTCTTGTCCAGAGATTTATCTTTCTTGTAGAAACATATCTTTAATTATACTGTGTCACACTTAGTACCATTGGCCATTTTGACACATAACCCTCTCATTAACATCATTATCACAGATGGAAAAATTCTAAAATACTCAGGAATTTTTTTTTTAAATGTCAGAGATGACAGAACTAGTATACATGTAAATAATCTGAATTTAACTGAAATTCTTTGCTTTCTGATACTACTCACTATATATTAATTGATCTCTTAATGTGCCTACATGTTATGGTGCCGTACAAGGTCTTATCAACTAAAAACTCATACTGGGAAATCTCAGCTCCTCAAAGCCTAGATAGAAGAAAGCAAGTCTTTGACAGAAGCAAATATTTTCTTCCCCACCTTCCTAAAATCTTCTCTCTTATTTATTATATATTGTCTAATATCTTTCTCTTCACTATATGACACAAATAGTGTGATATGTATACTTCTCAGGAAAAAAATGGAGAGGGAAAGAAAAAAGTGGAGAGACAGAGTGCATAGTGGTTAAGAGCACTGATTTTAACCAGCTATGTGACTTTCTTACTTACACATTTTGTAGCTCAGTGATCTCCTCTGTAAAATGGCTGTAGTGAAAGTAAATATCTTAAATGCTTATTATAAAGATGAATTGAGTTATTTGTGAAACTGCTTAGACCAGTTCCTGGGGCTGAGAAGAAATATGTAATTGTTAGTTATTATTAACAAAGAAACTTTTTACACAAGGAATACACACATAGTTTGAAGTACTTTTGTATGGAAATTATGCAGATATATTAAAAAAAAATGCCTTTCTCAAACTCGTCACCTTTTTTTTTTTTTACATTGGACATACCTAGTCCTGTCATCCATTTACCATACCAGAACATTTTACATGTCTAAAACTTCTTGCCATTAATCTCTTAATACACATTTGTGTACATTTACAATTAAAATGTGAACTTTAAAACCTATGCTATGAAAAGGAAAAACCTATAAGAAATGTAACCTGAAAGGAGAATAGACTGATAGTATCACCTCTGATTAATTCATTTATCTATTTATTTATTCATTCAACAACTCTGTATTGAGAGGGCTCACTATGTGCCAAGCACTAACCTGTTAGGGATACAAAGACAATTTAGAACTAACTGCCTCCATTAAAAAAGCCATTATCTATAGAGAAACTGTTCAGATAATCTCTGCAACCTCAAGGATGTCAAGGAATAATCTTTGGCCAGTGTCTCAGTTGCAAAGTTAAAGAAAAAAGTGCCTTAGAAAACAGCAACCTCAAAAACAGAAGCTGAGGTTCAGTGAGGCAAAATGAAATCTTGAAGTATTTCTGTAGGATTTGGTATAAACCTGGACTTGGATGGTAAGATTCTAGGTGAAAATCACTTACATGAATTTAAAAGTTTCCATTTAAACATGGTTTGGACTGGGGCTGGTCAGTTGTCTAGAACAATTTATTTATTTTTTAATGTTGAATTTTTTATCTTGACCAGAGACAGGAGTTATGTTTAGTTCCCTATTGAAAGGACCACAAAACAGAAGGGAACGTGTTATTTCAATATGTTGAAAGAAAGATGATTATTCATTACATTTATAGAACTATGAGCAAGAAGGCAAATTATGATTAAGAGTTAGAAATACATGTAACAAATTTTTAAAACATGATCTCCTCTGTTACTGTCATAATTATAACTTCACACCAATAAATTATGTCGAGAAATTATATGAAAACCTATGATATTTATATGACTGAAAATCAGCAAAATACCAGTGATTATTTTATTTGCTATTTATGCTACATGTTTAATTGTTTAACTGATGGGGTATCAATATTTGTATGAGAAATAATTTAAAGATAATTAATAAATAATTAGTTATTTCATAAATTATTTTTGTCATCAGCATAGCAAAATCTCTTTTCTCAGTATAGTAATGATTTCCACAAAATTTGTATCCTTCCTACCAGTAGGTAAGATTCTAAGAATCAAAAATAATTTCACTCAAAATGTACAATTTGTATGTTTTCCAAAATTTAAAGTGTAAAATTCAAACATTTTATATTTTTCAAAATGTTTTTTGAAATAGAAAATTATTTACTAAAATTAAAAGAAAATTAACTTTAGATTTAAAAGGATATAAACATCAAGTTACCAATTTAAATTTTTGAAAAATCAATTAAATATCAAATGTTTATGGAAAATAAAACCATTCAAAATTTTAATGGTCAATTTTCATCTTATAGCTGATGTAAAGAATCTGTATTATGCTATACACATCTAGACCTACATATATATATATATATGTGTATATATATATGCACACATACATTGACAATAAGAGATTTTTTTAATATTTCAATATGTTCTTCAATCACTACTTGCAACTGTTCTGAATACTGTGTAATTCTCGAGTGTCTCTGGAACCACAAATTGAAACAAAAGTGAAAAAAGAATAAAAGGTCTCTCAGTGCTACTGGGAAATGATAGTTGGTTATGCAGGAATCTATTGCATTCACACTGAGAGGAAGGATTTGACAAGTTAATTTGTCTTTTCTCTTACCTAAATGCTGCTGCTGTTCAAATTGTCTTCACACTCAGTCGCAGTGCATTCTGTAGTGTAGGCAGCAGCACAATCCACAAATGTTCTCAATATTCAGACAGCCATTATTTCAAGGACATGTGCAGGTGATGCACTGAAGCATTATCTAGGTCCAGCAAGGCATTACTCACGGAAGCAGACAGTTAGGGTTATGGTCACACTGTGCTAACCTTGAACATTGAATCCAGAGTGACAGAGGTGCCCAAGTGTACTTTATTAAACTAATTTTTTCTGTGTGTTTGTGAACTGTGAGTCTTCTACTGTGCTGGCCAAGATAAGAAGCCTCTTCTGCCCTGGACTAAGGGAGATACTGATTGAGGTATATATATATCTTAAAAATACATAAAAGACATAAATACACTTTTGTTTTTTTGGATGGAGAGAAGATTCATAATTGTTTTCAGAATGTTAACTAGATGAGTTTTAGGGAGTGGATAGTGAAGTATTTATAAAACTATACAAGAATTTAGGCTTGAATTCTTGCCTAAATTCTAGTATAGTTTTAAAGATACTTCACTATCCACCCCCTAAAACTCATCTGACTATGTAAATAAACAGGATTTTACATAACATGCTAATAAACTTGGACTTTGATCTTTAGGGTCCAAGGAAGTTGTTTTGTTATTTTTAGTGGCAAAAGAGCAGTTATTTTTAGAAGAATGATTGCCAGCATAGAGAATTAGAGGAAAGTAAATCTGGATGTAGAAGAGCTAAGGGGCAGCTGCAAAAGTTTTGGGGTAAAAGGTAAAGACTTGAAATAACGCAATGTCTAGTAACTACCCTATATATTGTTTTAAGTGCTGGAGAAGGCGGCACTTAAAACAATATATGGAGTAGTTACTAGACTATATCTGCAGTTGAAAATTTCATTAGGATTTTTCAGAGCCACATCACACTGTTTATTTAGATATTGATCTTACAGTAAACTAAATTCTAAATTTATTATACACGTAAGAGAGTTTCAGAAGGTTAATTTGAATCGTAATATAAAAAACTACATTATTACTATGTAATTCTCTGAAAGAATGCAAATATTCTAAATACTTAAAAATAAAAGGAAAAATTTAAAAAATTAATCCAATCTATGCATTTTAAAGATGAGCACACTGAATATCACCAATGTGAATAGATTCACCCAAGATTAAACAGATAATTAATGCAAGAAGGGTGGCTAAATCTTGGTTCCTAGAGCTCTATTCAATTCACAATATTTTTCTCTATAGCCCTAAAGATTGGGAGAACTATTTTTACAGGTGTAAAATATTTATTATACTGTTTATTTTATATATTTTACATACATGTAAGATATATAAAATATTTATTTATTTTCTAATACTTTAATATGTGATATATAATTTATTGTATAGTACATTAATCCTGGCCAAATATTACAAGGAAAAATAACAAGAGCTAAAATAATTCATTATAAGCCAAAACTGCCAAAGCAGCCCTTATAAGCAAGAGATTCCCATAGGAATCTGAGGTAGGCAGTAAATGGAAAACAGAACAAATGAATTTGAAGAGCCAGAAATACCTCAATACCCAGAGAAGATGCTGTTATAAACTTGGGGGAAGATAAGATTTCATAAAAAAAATGTGTCATTGAAAACATGCTGCATTATAAAGAAGAATATGTACACTTCTCAAGAAAATATAAAGTTGAAATTTTAAAACAATTACAATTTTTCTTTAGATTTTTCTAGATCAAAAATATCAAAGTCTATCAAAGTAATATAGAACAAAAATAGCATCAAATTATGCCTTTTCACTATTACGGTTAAAAACAAAAGTAAGTAGTTTATCAACAGCATACGAATTCATGTAACATTCATAGCAAGTGATTCAAGACAATTGTGGATATTTTTCAAAATAGATATTATGTCTATAGTCATTTATTTTGAACAAACATTAATGAGCAAATCTCTACAGATGAGCAAAGAATGTATGATATTGGTTTCTGTGACTTTATTAATGAGGATAACGACAACTTTTATTAAAACTAGTCAATAGTGTCCAAGGTCCTATTATCCTGAGTTTAAATCATATATATCAACCTATCCCAACAGGAAAACTTAAGAGAAATAAGTTAAAATAAATATGTCTATATGAGTTAAAATGTGAATTTCTAAAAGCAAAATCACTCAAATTCAGAGATATGTTTCAAAACTTTATATTACTATATAATCATCTGTATTTAAAACATGCTCCCTTATATTTTTATAAATAGGAACATTATAACTATTCTATGTTCTATGAATACATAATGCTTTACAAATCACGAGGGTTAGATGATAATTGACAATCCCTGCCTCGTATTTTGAAAACTAAGAAATACTAACTGCATTTTGTCACCTTAGAGATTTTTGTTCCCCAAATTTTAATATAAAGATAGACTAAGTCCTCAAAAGGAGATTACTAACAAATTAGTTCTTCAATAGATGCTCATGTGTTAGTGACTTTTTGAGTTTCTGTATGAAACACTTGAGTTCTGCTTATGGTATAAATCCTAATAATAGCAATCATCTTGAAAAAGACACACATGCCCATTGAGTAAACAGGACCTTTTACTTGCAATGTATGGAATACACTGTGGAAGCTTTTATAGGATTATATTATCAGAACAGGAAGTACCTTAGAGACCAACTAGTCCAACCCTCTTGTTTTCCTGAGGCACCTGAAGGCTTCAAAGAGACCCAGTGATTTGCCATAGGTGACAGTACTGAGAATTAGTGACTGAGCAAGAAATGGGGCCCCGTATTCCCAGTGCTGTGTCAGTGGTCTCTTTGCAGAGGTTTCTTAACAAATTTTTCTGCTTCCAGTCATGCCCACAACCAATCTATTTTCCTCACTGCTGCCAGAATGATCTTTCATAAATGCAAATCTGACTAACTTGTTCCTTTGCTTAAAAGCCTTTAATTGGCCCCATCACTCACAGGACAAAGTTCAAATTTCTTAACATCTACTGCAGTGTTCTGACATCTGTTTGATTTTCTGGCTTCTTCTCTTACCAATTCTTAAAACCGAGAGGCCGAGTCATCTCATTGTACCTCTGAAAACACATCATGCTTTCTCCAATTCTGCTTTTAAAACTTAATTTTAAATGGCTATTTTCTTATTATTATCTTTAATTATCACAGAGCAAGCTACAGAGGCAGATTTTCATTTATTTACTTATCTATCTATCTATCTATCTATTTATCTATTTATTTATCTATTTATTTATTTATTTATTTATTTATTTATTGAAACATATTTGTCTAGTGTAAATGTATGCCTGGTTATTGATTGATATAAAAAGACAAACTTCATCAAGATCACCGTGATCATGAACAAAAAAATCCAAGTGATAGTGATTTATTATTCTGGAAGACAAGTCTGACAAAATCAACATGAGCAACTTAATGTGATTTTTAAAGAAGAAATATTAACATGAGAAAATATCAATGTCAATTTTTTCTTTTTAGATAATGAAAGTGTTTAATACTATTTTGTCTTTGTTTTAAAAGATAAGGATGATATATTAAGATAAAAAACCTTAAGCTTCTTTTAAAGTAACTATACCCGAATTTTGACTCCACTCAAAACTTGATTGCTGTATAAAATTGTGTATATCCTTTTATTTTTTTAATTGAGAATTTAAAACACCAGAATAAAGCATCATAAGAAAACGATTAATTTTAAAGAATTATAACCAGAGTTAGAATAAGAACAGTATTAAAAAAAATTAATAAAGTCAAGAACATTAATATGTGAAAGTTTAATTTTTTTATAAAAGGAAGCTAGATGAAATATGTTTTAAATATATTAACAATTATAAGTCTGATAAGCATCTGATATATATGTGTGGAAACCTCTTTGTAAACAGTCTTATTTCTCTAATGAATTTGTTCTCAAGGTCTAGTAATGAAATCATTTAAAAAATGAAGTGAAAAGCACTGATTTATCTAATACTTTATAATGTAAACAAGTAATAGATGCTTAATTTTAAATGATATACCAAATGATGTATTTGAAATTTAGCTGTTATGTATATTTAAAAACTAAATATGTAAAGAATTAAATGTATAGATTATTAGGTTGACAAAAATAAATGTTTCGATTTTAGACTTGTAAGTAAACCAAATATTGTAACTCACATGAGAAGACAGTTTAAAATCTATTTATGATGAACATAAGCTACATAGAACTCAAAACACAATAAATTTACAAAATAATAATGCTTATTTTAGTGAACAATATTAACTTATTTTTATTTTATCTCTTGATGCATTTATTACAGCAATTAGTTGGGTATATTCAAATAGATAATCAGGATGAGTAAACTTAAACTAAGCAAAGATTCTGTCAATAATTATATTACATCCAAATCAGATAGAAATTGTCAGTCAATTTATTTGTTGAATTCTATGATGAATACATATATAATGATAATTATATATATATGTGCACAGTAAACATTGTCTGAATTATTTTAAAAGCTATTTATTAATATAATAAATATTAATATAACTTCAAAGAGAAATATAATTGATATTAAAAGTTATTAACAGAAAAATCATTTACTTTATAAAACTCAATTTGTAACCATAATAACTCTTTTGGTATATAATATAAATATTATTTATAAAATCCTCGTGATTTCTTTAATGAGAAGATGAGCCTCTGTCAATAAAGTATATTAATGTGTCTCAAATATTTTGGTTTAATATATTCTTATAATCTCACAATATTGACATAATTGAAATAAGATAAAATGCATGTATTTTCAAAGAAAATATGCATATAATTTTTATATATTTACACAGAGAATGAGAATTTTTAAAAATATGTGATAAATGACTGAAAATTCAGAATATTTTAAATTTTATGTAAAAATTAAAATTTCATCTTTTGCATTCCATCCATATATATGTCAATATTTTTTCCAAGAGTTTGAAAATAGTTGAAGTGCTATCTTAAGTCTATGTGAGGGTTGTTACTCTTAACACATAAGAAAAAATGCTGAATTAAAAGCCAATTCTCAATTGAAGCATCTGCCTTTAAATTATGACAATTAGATTTAGAAATGTGGTATTTTGATATTTACATGGTATATAAGCCAACAAGAACTATCTCATATGTGAAAGATATAAAAGACACTTGCAGTAGGTAGTGAAGATTGGGTTTATCAAGTTTGCTTTATTGTATAAAAATCTATTATTCAAAAATTCAAACTTTGAATATAACATTTTATGTTCTTTGGATTCTTCATTGTTCATTGAATACTCTATATTTATTTAAATTACAAAAGAAGGCTATGAAATACAGTTGAAAAACATACTGAAACAGAAGTCGAAATCTGAGATTCTAGATCTGATATTTGTGACTTTAAAAAGGCTTTGTTTCTTAGTTTCTGTAATCATTACTTTATTGTAATATAAAACACTTAGGACAAATTGCTACTAAGGCCCTTTACCATTTCCATTATTACTTGATTCTACAATTATCCTTTTACAAAAGAATTTTCTCCATAATTTCCTCTGATATTGCAGTTTTAAACTTAATTTAGAGATGTTTGTTGACAAAATAATTATTAGAATTTCTTGTCTTCAAATATTAGCAGTCACTAATAACATTATTATTGTTTTGGTTTAATATATTTCCATAATGTCATAATATCGATATCATTGAAATGAGATAAAATGCAGGTGTATTCAAAAGAAATATACATATAATTTGGAAATCTATAGATGCATTACCTAAACTATTTCTTTCTTGTACTATCTTAATGTAGTAAAAAAGCATGATTTTTAAGGTAATTCAGACAGTATTTACTGACCAGCTCTTGCACAGACTGTTAATTGGAGCATATTACTATGACTTTCAAATCCTTGTATATAAAAATAGGACAATAATACTCACCTTGGATATGTTATTTTTGTTTATTAGAAATGTCAATGTAGGAATTATTTGGCCCATTTCATTCTCACCTCTGCTATTTTAGTGAAAACCCCAATCATGTGTGTCTGAACTATTGTAATATTTGGTATATAGTATCTTCACTCTATTTCCATCTTTTACTTCTAATTTATTTTATACACTAGTGACAAATTATCTCACAGACTTGTGTTGCACTAGGTCATGTTTTATATTTCTTCTTATCCTGAGAGTTAGGTCCTCCACAATGTAAAGTTACTTCACTGTTAGTTTCTTTTGCTCACCATAAAGTACCATAAAAATAAGTCATTTATTAATAGTACTCTTCTTCAGTCTTTGTTCACATCTTTTCTCTAATTCCAGTAACTTGTGCCAACGTTTTGTGGCATATTCATTAAGGCTTGCCTCAAAGTGTCTCATTTTGTTATAAAATCTTCCATTTCAAATATCCAGTGAATAATCCATTACCTTAGAATATTTTCTGTGCATTATTACAAAATATTACTATCTTCAGTTTTAATTATTTACTGAGAGACTGTAACACTTGCACTACATGGGAAAAAAAGAAAATGTTTAACTTTATATTTTGTATTTTATCTTCATGATCTAATACCATTATAATATATTTATCTTAAATCTTGAATGAGTTTTATTAAGAACAGGAATGTTTTATAGCTGAGTTACTTTAGTTAAATGGAGTGATTTCCAAATATGAGTTATATGAGAATATTCAAAAGCTCCATTGACCAAAATTTTAAAAAATATATAATTTAAAATAGCAATTTCTATTTTTAATAATATTCTTAGTAGAAATCTCAAATACTTAGTTTTGCTTTCATTTTTCACTTTTTGAATAAAAGAAGTCTATGATAAAATTGTCTTAACAGAGTGTAAAATTCATATAAACAAGATCTTTGATTCTTTACTCTGAAAAGTATACCATCAAGTCCATTTTCCAAAATCATTGTTGACTTGATATTCATTCAATTCTTAGTTCCTGTGTACAGAAAGAATTGTATATGATATAAAATGTCCTAAAAAAATTGTTCCCCACTACCACCTTCAGGTTTCTATATGTTAGTTTTTTGACTCTGAGTTTTGGCAATGCTTGTTCAAACACTCCAAGAACAATTGTAACACATTAACTTTGACCTCTGAGAATTGTAATCACAATTAATAAAGCCTCTTCTTTCTTTTGCCAAAATGTTCTTATTTCTCTTATTTTTCCTTCCATTTATAAAAATTCATCAGATATAAATATAGAAAAGATTTACACATAAAGATAATAGGCTGAGTCTATGGTGAACTTCTATTTTTTAAACCCAAATACCTAAAATAGGATAGAAAACTAATACATAAAACATTTTAAAATTGAGAAGGGAAACTCTATATTAAAAACAAAAGAAGAGTAAAAGAGAGCCCATGATAATTAGTAAAATTTCATTTCTAAGAAAAGAAGTAGAACTGATTTGGAACTAAAAGTGCAGGTGAGGGACTGAGATCTTACCAGTAAGCAGTGACCAAGGTCCAAAGTAATGTTAATTCTATGAATAACATTCAGAAATAACTGTCCACAAATAAATGAAGGCTTAAATGGCTTTATTATTTAATCTAAGTTTATGTCAGAGATGATTAATGGGGCTATGAGTTTAAGAGATATTATTCAATTATAACTGGGTTTAGGGTTCTTTGTAAAAGACATATAGCAGAAATCACAACTATGGTCCAATATGTTAATGATTCTTTTTTTTTTTTTTAGGAAACTGTCTCTATTTGTCTTCAAATATTCTTTTCATTTCTTTTTCTCTAAGTCCTATTAGATATCTATCAAAAAAAAAAAAGAAGGCGAAGGAGAAAGGAAGAGAAGGAGGAGGATGAAGAAGAAGGAGAATAAGGAGAAAAAAGAACAATTACATGTTAAAAGATCCTGGAGAGTGTCTTAGCCATGATATAAGAAAGAAAAAAATTCATGTAGATATATTTTAATAACATTGAACTATTAGAAATGATAGAAACAAAACTAAGAAAATGTACACAGAATAAATCATATATAGTATATACATTTATAAAGAAACAAAAATTGATATCTGATTTTCACTCACAATATTAAATGTGGTAGTCAATCAAGAAATCTTTTTGATATTAAAGGAAAAGCATGTATAGATTACAATTTGGTATCCAGTAATTCAAATATGAGAGAATGATCAAAATACTCCAAAATATAACACCTTAGCAAAATGAATATTTTAAGCTGAAGGAGTTTAAGAAACAGTAGAAACAGGATGGTCACTCTGACCGCCTCTATCCCTAGCCCTTCTCCCGCCAACTCCTCACACTTCTCCCATGAAATAGTTCATGAAATACTCATGTGAGAATTGTTTTCCCTATAGCTAGAGAAAAAGAATACCTTTAACTGCAATACAAAGAAACACCAAGAAGATTCCTAACAAACAGGCCTTTCTAAGTTTCCCTCAGTTTACTATAATTATCTCACATTCATTATCCTATTACATTCCTCCACAACTGTTCACTCTTCACCAAGCCTAACATAAAAATACACAGATCTAGCTGTTTCCTTGAGTTTTCATTTCCTTATGAAGGTTTTCTGTTTCGCATCAAATTTATTAAGTTGATATACTTTCCTCCTGGTAATTTTTGTCAGTTTAATTTTCAGACCCAGTCAAGCACCTAAAAAGATCAAGGGAAATTTCACTTCCTTAAAAAAAATAAATAAATAATGTTGATTTTATAAAATATGTTATGTAATTTTTTAATCTAAAAAAAAATGAAGCAACCTGAGAGAATAACTAAGGTAGAAATGACAAAACATAACACAAATTAAAATTAATTGGTCAGCCATTGCATAAAAAATAAAAGTCAGATATGTGTTGTTTATAATAGGAACACATAGAGTATATAGACACAAAAAAATTGAAAATGAAAATGAGAGGGAAAAAAGAATATCAGACAATAACGAAAAATAGTACAATAGTATAGTTGTTTTTATACCAGATAAAATATACCTTAAGAAAATATTAAAACCATAGGTTAAAATGCATGATAATAAATGTTAAAAGTTTCAATCTGCCAAAAAGATATAACTCTTTTAAATATGTTTGTACCAGATGAAAATAAATAAAATAAAAATATTATAATATTTTATAGAAATATAAATAAACTTTAAGTAGGAAAAATAAAATCAATGTAAGTACAAAAGTTAAAGTAAGAATTTCTACATGTATCTCCTGGTTATTGATAGAGTAGTTTAAATACTAGCAATGATGGAGTTGAAATAAACAACACAGTTAACAAGTTTGACCTTCAGATATAAAGGTAGTTCTCATCTCTAATTTAGATGGTATACATTTTTTTAAATGCAAAGAAATAATATAAAATATTCATAATGCCAAACAGAAACCTCAGAAAATTTATAAAATAGATATCATATCTTTCATGATATCTGAGAACAATAAAATAAAGTTAGAAATTAAAAACAAGAACAAGTAAAATCTCTACTTTCTTGAAATGAAGGCACATTTTGCAGAAAGACTCATGATACATATTTTGTGGATTATGGAGAAAACATCATAAAAATTTTTAAATGACTAAATCTGAATGATTATGAAAAAAAATAAGATCTTAGGAAAGAAATAGAAATTATAAAAAGAACTAATGGATATAAAGAACTGAGAAAGGCAATAACCTAAAAAATACAACAAACCTCACTAGATGGACACAATAATAGAGTGGAAATGAGAAGATAAAATCTATGAACTTGAGGATGGACCAATAGAATTTACCCAATTGAACAACAGAGAGGGAATAGGCGCGCGTGCGCGCGCGCACACACACACACACACACACACACACACACACACACAGAACAGAATCTCAGAAAACTGTGGTAAAATTAACAAAAGAGCTAACATTTTAATCATGATAATTCCAGAAAGGAGAGTATGAGGATGAAAGAATATCCCAAAAAAAAGAACAGCTAAAAGCTTCCCAATTTTGCTGAATGATCTAAACCCTGTTTAGGTTTAGGAAGCTTAGTAAACTTCAAATAGAGTAGAACCTACAAAACATCATAATTAAATTTCTGAAAACTAAAAATAAAGAAAAATCTTAAAAGCAGCCAGAGAGAAATTAAATATTACTTATAGCGAAAGACCAATACAAAGACAGAGAAAACCAGAAGGAAACAGGATGGAATTTTTCAAGGGCTAAAAGAAAAGTATTGTCTATATCTAGAAAAAAGTATTCTTTAGGAATGAAAGCCAAATAAAGACTTTCTCAGATGAAAGAAAACTGAAAAAATTGTAAATTTGGTGTTTAGCAAATTTACCTTTAATGAATGGCTAAAGGAGATCTTCAAAAAATAAAAGAAAATTATAACAGAAAGACCAGTACTTCAGTAAGGAAAAGAACATCTAAATATGTAAAAATAGGGATAAATGTGATAGGCTATTTTACTTCTCATGAGTATTATAAATAATATTTTACAGTTGAAACAAACATTATAGTACCATCTAAGTGATATTCAATATATGCAGAGAAAATATTTAAGTCAATTACATTTTTTAAAGTGTAAAATGATGTATAATGTTATAAAATTTGATCATATACTTGTGCCAGCATATTTTGTTTAAAAATATTTTCCCACTAAATCGAACTATTGCTTTGCACTATGAGTTTCTCCAATACATGTTGGTCTAATCTAATTTCTCTATTCTGTGCCTCTGAGCCACACTAAAGTTGTATTTGTGGGATTCCGAGTATGCACTGATATATGGAAGTCTTTCATTATTGCTGATTGAATAGGTACTTTCTTTAGTATTTGCCCTTTGTTTAAAGTTTAAATTTTGCTTTGTCCAAATTTTTAAAAAGCTTAGGTTCTACTAGAATATGCATTAAATGGTCATATTAGTATAGGAAGAATCAATACTTTATTATACTAAATTTTCCCATGTAGAACATTTTATACATTTCAGTTTACTCAACTCCTCCTTCAAATGACTTGAAATGGATGTATCCTGGTTTTAAACTGTATAACCAGATTTTAGTTATACAATATTGTGTGGAATTAAAAAATTCTGTAAATTGTTGTGCCCGTCGGGGTAGTATAAAGAAAATGGAACATTTGTTATATTTTGAGAGATAAAACTTATTTAACATAGTAGAAATGGCAGATGACACAAATGGAATTGATGGCTCATTTTCCAAATGTTTTAAATAATAAAATATTATTTTTGCAAGTTAAATGATTTAAATGAATTAACATAAAATCTTTTTATATAAATTAAAAATTCAATTAAATGAGATGGAGGACATTTAGTTTGACAGCAGTTTGTATAAAATATGAGATTTTAATTGACCCCTAGTACCTTATGAGAGAGCTGGATTTACTGTGCTGAAGTACACTGATAGTATATTCAGAGCTTATTAGTACAGAATATCTCTCTCAAGACAAGAAATGAGCATATGAAAGGTTGACAATTTTGGAAATCATTTCGAGTTATGAGCCTACTAGAGGTCTTAGAGTACTTTCAGAAGGGGTTGAAAAGAAATATGAAAATCTTGGAAAATGGGGGTTGGTGTTTAGAAAATAGAGATTTTAAATAGGAAAAGGGAAACTACATTGGAGAAGCAGAGGTGTGAAGGACATGAAAATTGGTTTTAAATTTTTGAAAAATTATTTTGAGAAAATAGGTTTATATACTTTGACTATAGACTTTGATTTTAAAGGGAACATTTAAACCGAATGGAAAAAAAAAAAAAATACCACTATTTCCAGTCTTGGTGTAGGGCTTAATTTGTTTTAAAAAGCCAGAAACAAATAAAATTTTTAAATGATTCTTTATTAAATTACTTTATGTTAAAAAGTTAGAAGAGATTCAATTTAGGATTCTGAGTAACACTTGAAATCCTTTTTCTCAAATTTCTGTTTGTTTACACCTACCAGCTGCCCTGGTGATTCTAACTCTTTACTCTCTCAAAATCTTTTAGACAGTGCTAGCTGTTTTTTCACTTTATTTCAGCTCTAGATGGATTTATTTGTTTTTCTCTTAGTTATTCTCCAAGAAAGGGGACAGCTCACGAGCTGATTAAGCAAATAAAAACCTTCTTCACATTTGGTCTGGGAGTGGTTTTTAAAGAGGGGTATGTTTGATAATATTTATACATCACTATCTATAGTACATGAAACGTACAACTCTCTATTAAAGTGTAGGGTAGAAAAAATATTTTTTCTCTACTTCTTTGGGTTCTCCAGCTTGGGATCCTGTAAATTAAACTAACAAAAAGCAGAATAACAAGAGAAAACAAACAAGTTTATTAACATATGCGTTGTAATTCAAAGGCATTAGAATTTGGCTTTACATAACATCTTACTAAAAGAACAATACATTTTTTTGAAAAGAGAAAAGACAAAGTAAAAAGACTCACAGCTTCTAGGGTCAGGAAATTGTTGGAAGGTAAATATATTGGGGAAACTAATGGTAGATAAGAACTAGTTTTAACAAGTTTTGTTATTTAGATTCCTCTGATACCATCTCTGAGCTGTTTAAAGTCTAGATTTGTGTCCAGTGATTAACTTCCAACCTTCCTCGTAGAGAGGGGAGGTCGATCACCTTTACAAATGTATGTCCTACTTATAGGCAAATGGGTGAGGGTACAGAGCTTTTCTTGTATTTGCTTCTTCTCTACTACATTCAGTTCAAAATATTCTTAATGCTAAAGTAACATATTATATGGAAGTTGTATATTCTACTACCCATCAAAAGAGAGAGAGGTTCTTTATGACATATTTACCCTCTGTCATACTAAGTTTTAGGAAAATTCAAGACTATTTCTTAGCAGTACTGTAGAAAATAACATTTCTTGGAACAATAAATGATAAAATTCCTTCAAACTTTTCCCATAGAGGAAATAGAATGACTGAAATTTACATATATTTACCTTAAAGATTGAGAAACATTATTCTTATATATTTGAAAACAGAGTTAGTACAATAATATCATTATGATTTATGTACATGTTTTTAAAAAGTTAATAACATTGACCCATATATTTCCATTTGTTTGTTTATAAAACCCTAGAATTGGAATTTGAATTATTTTTTATTTCATAGTATCATAAGTTTTTCCAACATTATGTATTTTTAAGATAAATACAAGATATAAAATATGATGATGTTTATTTCACAACTATCATAACATAGCAAACAAGGTTATTATTTTTTAACATTTTAAAAAAAATTATTTCATTGTTTTATTTTGTGACCTTAATAAGGATGAGTTTTGATCCTAATTTTTTCTGGCATAATGGCTATACTTTGTGGCAAGTATGTACCAAGAAAAAAAAATGTATGTTACATGTGTTATGTAAAATGAAGGCATTAATTTCATAATTAAAATATTGATTTATAGCAAATAAAATGGAGTGGTTCATTGTTAATCTTAATATTTCCTACATCTTAACACATGAACTTAATAGTGGTAACCTTAATTACATGATAATTTATACATATAGTGTTAAAAGTGATTGAAAATATTCAAATGTCAATTTGGGAATTTTAAATTTAAATATCAGGAATGATGTTATATAAATAAAGATATATTTCAAGTTATTGAAACTAACAATATTTTTGACCTATGTGAAACAGTCAATTAGGAGCATTTAAAATTTTAATATTTTAAAATATCTTATTTTAACTGTAGAGATTTTTAAACTGAATAGTTATTAATATTTCTATTTCATTTTATTTTACTAAAGCCAACAAAGTCAGAAACTTAGAAATGTATCACATTTTTTAAAATATCACACTTTAAATCACTTTAAATTAGACATTTCATAAATTTTGTGCAATTGATGACTCGAAATCTTTCTCGTGAAACTTAAAATTTTATTTATTTTTTAATTAATACTTTATCATGTCTCATAAAGCAATTTACACAACAAGGTCAACTCAACACAAGTTGTGCAATACCAGATATATGAAACTACATGAATTTTTGAAATTATGTTACAAATTCTATCTTTAGGTCCTTTTAGTTCAACTTAACACTTTTACAAAATGTTCTGGGGAAAGACAAAAATCAAATAAAAGCTGACATGAAAAAAATATCTCAATGTGTCATAAAAATAAAGCGTATTTAGCACTAGTGAGAGAATCTATACCTATTTATAGATCTTCTACAATCATTTAACAAAAAAAAAATTATAAGAATTGGCCTATGAAGTTTTCCAATGAGAAAATATAGTTTTCTTTAGTGATTAAGCTTACTCTGTCAAATTATGACATCAATTCAACTCTATGTGCTTTAAAAATGCATATCCCATTCCTCCTACACATCTCTAATTTTAAGTAGCTGATTTTTCAACCTTATAAAATAGCATATCATTTGAGGCATAGCTAATATACATATATACACATTTCATAAGAATTTAACATGTAAATAAAGTGATTTTTTCATATAAAATTTACAGTTTTAGAGAGTATGACAGCTGGTGGTTGAGGAGGAGAGGAAGTTTACCTAATAAAAACAAAATGAATTCTGAAATGCGCAGCATTTCCTTCTCTTACTCAATTCTCCATAAGTGCTCTAATATAGCCACAGGCAGGATTCAGTGCCTGGCTCAGAGGTCACAAAGAAATGCAATGTCTGTCTTTCCAAAGCTGCTATTGTTCAAATTAGTCTGCCTCATGAGGAACGCAAGTGTCTTTTCCAGGAGATCATCTTGAATATAAATTTTGGTACTTTAGGCATATGTTCAATTTAATCAGAAAGAAAATATTTTAAAAATATTTGAGATAATATTTTATATCTTATGGTAAAGTAAATTGGTAGGATTTTTAAAAAATATATAACCATCTCCACCATGTTTAAGTATCTTGTCACTAAAGATTCTAAAGTGTTTATAAACCGAAAAGAGAAAAATATTGTTGTGGAATTTGTCAGAGTTTCATAAATCTGTGACATCAAATTAATTGATCTTTTTAAAAAAATTGTTCATTAGGCAAAGCATTTCAAAACGCAATAGTAGGAAAAGGCATACATATACTTATTACATACATATATTTTAAGTCATGTGTTTGTGTTTATATGTGTGTGTGTGAGAGAGAGAATGTGTTTTTGTATGCTACTAAGGTTCATAATTCATCAGTTTTTGTGTGAGCATTGCTACTGAATTCAAAAGGCCAGACACTCATTCAGGATAGTTTAGGCAAATGTGTCTGTGTGAGCTGATTTAATCCAAAAGCATGTCAGTAAAAGCCACAGAAATAAGCTAAACCTGATGTAATTTTGTGGCCTCTCTCAGGGACAAGAAAACAGAACACTGCACACTTACAGAATCTCAGGAAAAGGTGTTTTGGGATCATTATAATAGTATTGTTTCATTAATGAAATTCAACCAATTTTTGGCCCCTGATTCTGATGAGTTCTCCCCTTTTTGAAATCTTTCCTCCTTGCTTCTATTACATACACCTTATCTGTTCCATGGAATTTTCTAAATCACTGATTATGCCATTTGAAACTTTGGTTTCATATACCCATGATAACAATTTATGTCCTCAATTTGTCTGTTCATTACTTTGTAATTACATGTTTCTGCCATTATTTCCCAATATAAGTTTCTGAAAAGTGAGACTTAAGCCAAGTTTGAAATAGATATTGTCACACTATAGCCTCCAGTGATTTGCCAAGCTTATTGAATGGTTTCCTTACCTAAGATATCCAGTACTGGTCCAATTATCTCCAGTCAGGTTATAGGAGTGGAGAATTTACATGCAAATTGGGCTTCTAGGGCTACTCATCAGTAGGAACCATGGACAAACACATCTTTATTGTAAGTGGCAGAGTATGACAGGTTTGACAATTATCCCACCTGTATTTCTGAAATTAGGAGCTTAAAAGTCTTGTTCTTGTTCTCTCTCTGAACAAAACAAAAAGGCAAATACCATTTGTATTGGCTTTCTCTTAGAGGAGTTATGGAGGTTTCAAAATAAATTTGCCATCATTTAAGCCATTTGCTGACTTACCAAACAAGAACCTTGGCCTACTCTGTTATTCTCAGTGGGAGGAGTTAAAGAAAGGTTGCTGTCTTACAAATTAAGGATGAGGCTGCTCTTTGATTGATGGACAAAAGGAGCATTTGAAGTAGTGATTCTTGGCAAAAATAAAAGCAATGTATCTATGACTACTACTGAAAAGTTACATGAAAAGATTTGCCTTTGTAAGATCTCGGTTATCATAAAGCAGAAAATAAAAGACTATCTGAGAAAAAAAAATGTACTTTTTACATTTAGAAAATAGTTAAACAGATTAAATGAACAAATTTTATTATGTAAGCCAAGTCAGCCAGACAGAACAAGTATAAAAGGAATAATTAGCATTATGCTTCCCACACAACCAAAAAAGTTCCATCCACTTTGGTGACACAAGACTCAAGTCAATCCAAGAGGAATGCACATCACAAATACTAGGGTTTTAGAGTAAAGTCTGAATTCTGAACTGTGGCACCTCCTATTCACTTCTTCTGTGGTTCCCAGGACTCTATAACCGCTTAGCATTTTCCT
>NW_006494613.1:11130416-11137800 GCF_000325575.1 Pteropus alecto
ATATAGGATATCTTTGATAAAACCCATTTGCTAAAAGAAAATATATGCTGATATTGACATTTGTGGGGCAAGGGAAATCTAGTTTTATGACCCAGGCAGAGAAAAATAAGAAAGAGAGAGAAAAAAAAGTGAATCTTGAAAGTGAAAGAGAGGCAAGATAAAAATTAAAGACAAGTTAGATTACAGGTGAGCAAAGGTAACAATAGTGCTGGTGTTAGCAACAAAGCCCCAGCGCTACACAGAGAAACAGAAGCAAATGGCAAATCAGAAGCAAGTTTTCTAGTTTTCCATGGACTTTTTATTTGAGAAGATTTTTGTAAACAAGAGTCTAGGTCCATCTGGAATCCTATTTGAAATTAAAAATAATGAAAAATATTATGAAGAGCCTATTTAGAGATAAAGTTAAAGCTTTTATGACTAGAAATAATAATTAATATAAACACATTTAGTATTCTGTACTGTATTAATACACTGTATTATGCCCTATGTGTTGATACACTGCCCTCTCATTCCCTCTGTTTCTTAGTCATTTGTCTTGATAAAGAAATCATGTGTTTTCACAGCAGCTGCTTTGAGCTAATTGCATTTAAACTTTAAGAGTTTTTTTTTTTTTTTTCTGTCTATACAATATAAACTGTTATGTTAATGTGGGGGAACAGGACACGGTGAAATAATGTAGAAAAAGGAAGAGGAAAACATTTAAACTGCAAATACTTTACCTGTCGGTGATGATGTGTATTATTAATCTATTATTTCTTGTGAATATCATGATTTAATGTATATTCAAAAATTTGTAATCATGGAATTAAAGATTCCCCTCTATCAGACTGTCTGATCTTTAATCTTGATTGTGTTACACAGTTGTTCCAATGAGATATTTTGTCCTGTCTGTGCTCTTCATATTAAATTAAGGTAATAATGGGACTACCTCACAGTATTTTTGTAAGATGCTGTAAGACTGAATATTTGTGCCCCAAAAATTTATATGTTGACACCTAATCCCCAATGTGATGATATTCGGAGGTGGGGCTTTTCGAAGGTGATAAAATCCTGACAGTGAAGTGAACGGAATTAAAAAAGACCCCAGAGAACTCCCTTGCCCCTTCTGCCATGTGAAGACAGTGCAGGAAGAAGATTGTTAATGATCTAGGAAGGCACCGCCAGACACTGAATCTGCCGGTGCCTTTATCGAAGACTTGCCAGACTCCAGATCTGTAAGAAATAAATTTCTCTGGTTTATATTCAACCCAGTGTACAGGATTTTGTTATAGCACCCCACATAGACTAATATTAGATTTAAATGAGTAATATTTATAAAGCTCTTAGAAAACTGTTTGGCACAAAGTAAGACCTAAGTGTTTGTAAAGAAACAAATACCTAAAAATTAACTATTATATGCAAATTGGAAAAGAAAATATAAATTAAAATTGAAAAACTTATTTTCACATATATCAAGTAATTTTATGTATGTGCAATTTTTATTCTATATAAATATACAAACATTTCTCTGTCAGTATAAACAGATAATAGTAGTTAAACAGATTAGAGTTTTGCTAATATTTATACTTATAATTGTTTGAAATCTATTATTCTATACTAAAATTCATAGTATTTATACTTGTAATTGAAATCATCTATTTTATACTAAAAGCATAATATTTATAGTTGTAATAGTTTGAAATCAATTATTTTATACTAAGATTTATACTGTATAAAAAAGTTAATTTTACATTTTCTTAATATTTGTTATCTGTTATGTTACTGGCATGTACTCTGTAATATGTGATTAATATATAACTATAGGGCAATTTATAGATTAATGTATAACTTGTAAGATATAACTTAAAAGTCAAATGTGCTTTTATTTAAAGAACACATAATACAATAAATACACAATGAAACTTGTATGCTTTAACTGTAATTCGTGATAATTATAATTGACTTGCATTTACTATGGATCATTATTTTTCCTAAAACTTGCACATTAGCTAAATGTCATTATAAGATTCTAATTACTTTTTATATTTATTTTGTTTGATTTTGAACAATTTTCAAATTATATATTTTGTGTAATTAGAGTTTCTACATATATTTTAATCACGCTAATCATGCACAAATTTTTTTAGATATGTAAACTTATAATGATCTCTGAGCTTTATATTTCAAATTCTATCTCATATGTTTCTCATTATAACTTATTATAAGCAATAATTAAGAATAAAAATTCCTTTGCTGTGTACCCATAAATCAAAAGCACATATGAGAAAAAAATAAAAAGAATATATAGTAGTGAAATCATAACCTATCTGAACACTTTTAGATATCAATTAAAAGGACATTATTTCATACAATAACAATAATTAAATACTAATATTAGTATAAAACTTTCATAAATATTTTTAAATAAAAATCAAGAAAGGCTATTTCACATTATTTTTATTTTCATTTATAGGAAAGCCTCTTAAAGTCAAACTAAGCTTAAAATTCTCACCAAAAATCACCTTGGCCTTTCAAATCACTTTATCTGTGACTATGGCATCTTCTACCTGGAATGCCAAGGCAATACCTTGTGTCTTCAAGTCCAAGCTTAAAACACTCTCTCTGTGCTTTTCCTAATAACTCCAGGAATTTAGCTCTTCTATTTTTGGAATCTCCAAAACACCTGATTTAAATTTTTGTTGTATGATATTGTATATTTCTGCCAACTCTCACTAGATTGTGAGCTTTTAATTGGGGATAGACACATAAATTATCTTCATATTTCCAGCAGTTATTAAAGTTCCTATCACATAATAACCACTTGATAATTTTAGATAAATAAATATACTAAATATGGCAATTTAATATTAGTACCATATTTTACAATGATATAAGTAATTGGCTATGAGTCTATTTTATTTACATAGATAAAACTATTTAAATAATAGTATATAAATTATTTTATTAATCAAATATATTATCTGTATCATAATAATAAATCAAAATCCTATGTATTTCCAAAGATGATAAAGGAATTCTATATAGAACTTGGTTTAAGGATGAGAATGTTTCTTCTCAAAAGAAAGGAAAAACATACTTGGATATATTCTGTTTTAGAAGAATACTATCAAATAAACAAATATAAAGCCCCTTCCAAATTTACAATACTCTTATTATATTTACTTACCTTATTATCAATGAGTAAAAGTTAACAAAAGGGAGATCACGCTAATATACCTTTTGCCAGTAACATTCACCAATAAAATTTTCATAAAAATGCAAACTGTCAAAGATAACATTTTTAATTTCCTGTATAAAGTGTCCACACAAGGCTAAATTTCATAAATTATCTTTCACCTCTAGGCTAAAATGATAACAGAATATTGTAAGATAAAATATAAAATTATTGAGATACCTAAAAACATATTTACTTCAGGAAGGTTTTTGTTATGTAATTTATAAATCTTAAGTAATAAGATGACTTCACTAGGTTCATCAACTCTTTTTGAGTCACCATGATTTAAGCAGAAAGTAAGCTGAAATGTTAAAAAGATTTCTGACTCCACCATTTACTAGGTGTGTAAGCTTAGGCAATATGTTAAATCACTTCTTATCAATAAAATGAAAATACTAATACAGAGTCTTTATGAGGAGAAAATGAAATAGTATGAAACTAGCACAAAACTCTCTCTGGTATGTAGCTGAGCTAGATTTTAATAAATGAAAATTTAAAGTAAAAGTAATTTTGTGTTTAAATCATATTTTAATATAATTTGCAATCTCCATTAGTGCATCAGTTTTCATTTTAAGAGAACATACTTATATGAGTTTATACTTACTAAGTATTGATGATTTGGCCAATATCCTCATTGAGGGAGTCCTAAATAATCATTATTTGCTTTACTATAATCATGTTTACCTCTCAAGTTCCCCAAATATTTTTATAATCTGTTTATTTTTAAAATTTGTCATTCTAAAATTCTCTAATATTACCTTTGAAATCCACTAGCGTGATGAAGTCAGGACATAGTTTCTCAGAGATAGTGTCAAGCTTACATGGCAGCGTTTGGAGCTAAAACATTTTCATCTTAAAATAGCTGCCTCTGTCCCTTCTCTGGTCTCTAAAAGTTTTGAAAGTTCAAAATCATAGCCTTTATGTTAAATTTTAAATATTTTGTTCTGAGATTTCCTTGATTTCAAGCCTTATAAAAGTTTATGTTATTTTTTTTTTAAGTAGAAATAAACTTTACCTTTTATAATCTGAGAAAATATATCTTGCGTAATTTGGTTGTACGAACATTACTGAAAATATGTAATAGATTACAGTCATGCACTGCATAATAACATTTTAGTCGATGATAGACCACATATATGAAGGCGGTCCCATAAAGTTACAATGGAGATGAAATTCCTATAGCCTTGTGACATTGTAGCCATAGTAACTTGATAACACACACATAACTTACATGTCTGTGGTGATGTTACTGTAAACAAAACTGCTATGCTACCAGTCATATAAAACTATAGCACATAGAATTTTGTACGATACATAATTGATAATGATTATAAATTACTAGTTACTGGTTTATGTATTTACTATGCTACACTTTTTATAGTTATTTTAGAGTGCATTTTTTTACTTATAAAACAAAACAAAGTTTGCAGTATGCCATCTTATGTTATCAGTAGCCTCATAACATTTGTTTAACCCATCTCTTGATGACATTATATTCTCTTGAGCTTCATTTTTCTTTTCTAGTACAGTAACATACTGTAAAGACCTGTAGCCTAGAAGTAACAGCTTATATCATATAGCGTAGGTGTGTACTAGGCTAGACCATATAGGTTTACATAAGTGCACTCTGTAATGTTTCACAACTACAAAATCATCTAATGACTCCTTTCTCAGAAATCATTTCTGTTATTAAGAGGGACATGACTATACACTGAGTGTCATTTATTTTTATATTAAGACAGAAAATGCAAATGATAATTATTGATTGGTGAACATCTGATGGGATAATCTATTTGTCATGTAGTTGTCAAAACTTCCAACTATTTTTCCTCAATCATTTGATTTTCAACAATAGCTCAGTTTTTCTTTCCAATTTCTGCCTTCCCTAATTGGGTGATTCTAAAATCCACATTAATGCCTCATTCAACATCATGACTTGATTTCCAATCCTTGCCCTCATTGCTAATGAACTTACCCAATGAGTGTCTAGCCCTAGCCATCGGGTTTAGACTATGAGGTTTTGTAACTTAAATCTTCAACGTGTTTAACTGAGTATCTTTTTCCTACTACAATCTTCTCTAGGAAAATACATCTATTGGCTCTCAAAAAATGAAGCCAATATCATTTCAATTTCTTTCAAGAACCTGGTAATCTGATCAATAATATGTAAACTATGTCTTGATTCTTATGATATTTTATTTTTTCATTTATTAAAAAACACAAGCATGACATTACACATATAAATCTTATTCTTAATTAAATAAATCAATAAACAAATTATTCTTAATTACAATTGCGAGTTTCTCATAAAAAATAAAACCAAATTTGCATATATAACTGAAGTTATAAAATCAGGATTAAACCAGTAATTGAAAATTTTTATAGTTATGTCTCTTTGAATTTGATATATTTTATGCTATCAGACATGATGCTAACTTTTTTAAATTATCTGTCAAAAAACTAAATAATAAAAAATGTATAACCATATGGCAAAACTAAATCTAATCCTATCATTTGAATATTTAATATTTTCTGTTACATTTTTATGTATAATTAATAAGCATTCTTTTATGCTGTAGTGTACCTCATTCATGAGAATTTACTTGACGAAAATGATTCTATCTGCATTAGAAAGAATCAAAGCTTCTTTTATAATGATTGAATGTATTAATATGTGTTTCTCACAATCCTGCAATCACTTACTGAAAGTATCATCTATGTGGACAGCCTGGGATGAGAATAATTCAAGTTATAATCCACATAGCCCAATTTTTAAATCTGAGTGATACATTCTCTTATAGACTGAGAGTACTGCATCTATGTCAATAATTCTTTTTGAAATGATTTATATTTTAGGTTTACTTGTTTGGATTTGACGTAAAAATGTGATCTCATATTTGGAACTTGAAAACTATCTTTGGGTTTTTTTTATATATTTTAATAAAGCAATTTATGTTAGCATTTGCACAACTATTGAACTGGAAACTTAATTTAATTGTCACATCTTCCTCTTTCTCATCTGCCACAACCCTTCTGTTATTGAATCTTTTATTTATACTTCCTCACCTTATGTCCATTCTTCCTTCCTGATTCATATCCCCTACCACTGTCTCCAAGCCTTAATATCACTTTATCTATTTTGATTATTTGTTAATTGGCCTGATTACATTCATTCAATTGGCATAAAGTACTGACAGTTATCTTCCTATAATTCAAATCTGATCACATATTCCTTAAACTTAAATACATTTGATGATTGTCTCTCACCAGAAAAATGGTTTAGATTCCTTATTATGGTATAAAATAGTCCCAATAATCAGGTATCATGTAATTTTGCCTCAATCTCTCTTCCTCCTTTTAACTAACTTCTTACTCCAACCAAATTAATACCCCCAAAAGTCCTTTGATAAGTTATAATATCTCACAACTTTCAATAACCTTTAAATTTACTGTTAGTTACACATATATCCTACTTTCTCTAGTAAACTTCATTTCTATCATCAGTGCCTTGTACTGTGTTCAAAATAGAGTATTTTTTATAAATTATTTTAGTATATTTTAATTAATTTCAAGGTTTCCACCTAAAATCTCACTAGATTTTACTTTGCAGCTACATAAGGTATACTTTTTCCTATATCTCCCAGTAATATATTAGTAATATCTTCTATATTTTAGTTTTTTTGCCTGTTCAATTGTATAATTTTTAGGTTATATTTTTCAACAAAAAAATGTAAGTAGTTGCTAAAATTAAGTAGTATTAAAATGCTTTAAGTGAAAAGTGAAAGATCTCACATTTACTCCTCCACATTCTCAGATCCACTCTGCAACAAAACATTTTCAACTATTTTTGGTAAGGCATCTTTGAAAGTTACATTAAGACTTCTAAATTATGTTTATATTATCCACTATTTTTAATATATCAGTTATACCACTATTTTTAATATATCAGTTATAGAAATTATCTAGTGACTGTCTCTACAAAAGGTGAGAATTAGCTAACACTGTGGGCCTCATCCTCTTTGGGTTCTCCTTCCACTTTTAAGTTAGATTATCAATTCTTTTCTTTGGTACAGACATATTCTTCCTCAAAATTTCTTGACAGTTAATATTGATCCATAACAATTTTTCTGTAATGTGTTAATTTATTAAGACATTAAGGTATTGGTTTAT
>NW_006494613.1:11137948-11173744 GCF_000325575.1 Pteropus alecto
ATTGATTTTAATTGGTGATATCAGTAAAATCATGCAGTTTATATTACATATATATTGATTTTAATTTTAAACTATAATCAATATATATATTACATATATATTGATTTTAATTTTAAACTAGTAAAATGTTTACCTATTCTGTACAACTGCCAATCTGATAAAGAAGGATTATGATGGCAAAAGCAGACAGCTCTTCATCTCATTACTACTGTAACTCATCTTCCGAAACACAATGTTTGGAAATATAATTAATATTTATCAAATATTCTTTCTCTCTGACTCTCTCCCCTTCTCTTTCTCTCTTTCTTTCCTCTCTCTAACTGCCTCTATACACAACCCCACTCTGTCTACTTCTGTCTCTTTATTTATTTATTTTTTTTGTAAATGGTCAGGCTAAATTAAATCTAGTCCTATATATTGGTAATATTTTAAAATTATTTATTGTCTTTTGAACCATTATATTTATATTTTTCAAACCACTATTTGTAATATATTACAAATTATTTATTTATTTTTAATAGAAATTTAGTTAAAAATAACAGAGTTGTAGCCTTAGTGGAAAATAAAGTTATTCTAACAGCTTCATGTTTAGAGTTGGGTTTCTTATCTTTTACACAGTAAAAGCAATTGAAAAGTAGATAAGAAAGGATGAGACACAATATTGTCATAAGCCCCACCTTAGCATAGTAACCCACAATCAGGCAAGAACTCAGAACCTAGAGCTTCTCCCTAAGGAGCAAAGGGCCTGTACCCCACAGCAAGAACCCCAAATATCTAAGTCTCTCATTGCCCCAATGGCTCTGGGGCCTCAGTCCTTTCCACTGATGCAGTAAAGAATTACAAATCAGCGAAGATTAGGAAAAGTAAGATTTGTTGAAGTATATTTCAAGAGAAAAATGGGCTAATGCAAAAAAGGCTGTAGCTTCACAGAGGTGGAAAGGTCTGTCTTATATCTGGGCCTTGATGTGTGGTTACAAATGTGGTGCTAGTTGATTGACGTGGGAGGTCATTTTGATCAACAGTTGGCTGTTATATAACCTATTGAGAACAATGCATGTTCCTTCCCATAATTCAGTCTGTTATAATTAGATTCATGAACTTCTGGGCATAAGTATGACATTATAATGATGGTATAATGAGGCTGAGTTGAAAAGAAGGTTAGGGTACTCCTTATTGTGCAAGCATTTGTGACTGGCCTAAACTGGTTGCTATATGTTATGGTCATTTGTTTCCTTGTACTCTAGGATGTAGGAGTATTGTTATTTGAAAAAATAAGTTTTTCTCTGGGAGGGCCAAGGGGCAGCCTCTTGGGTTAGGCCATCAGTGTTGTCATTTCTATGGTTATAGAGCTGGGCCTTCGCTCCCATCACTCATGGCTACCTAACATTATGATCAACACCTGAAAGACTAGCCTCCAAAACACCTGGCTTTAAAAAGTACCAATGGGGCTTACACCCACGAGAACCTCAGTGCTGTGGTGAACTGAGGAATGGCAGTTAGAAGGCCAGGACACAGATTTACCCACCCCAGGGGCTAGCATTGAAGCAGTCCTTTGAAAAAAGCATCCAGACATTATATGAAAGAGACTAATTTCCTAATTTTAAAGTATTGATCTCAGGGAAGACTACTCCTGGGATACTCTCTGGGGACAGACACTGGTGAGCACCACTCCCTTCGCCTTTTTTGCATTCTTCATACTGGGCATCTCACCATCAAACCTCCCCTTCTTGGTCAGCTCAGTGCTGACAACTGCAAAATAGGCCTACATGAGAATGAAACGGCAGGCACCAACTTTTATTGTGGGAAGTGCAATTCTATTGGGGGAAATAAAGTCTATTGTGGGGAGTGGGCTTCTGCTTCTGCTCTTCTTCTGCTCTCCTTCTTGTGCTCTCCTTCTGCTCCCCAGGGGACCGCATGGCTCCACATATATCAGAATACAATAGTGGCATTCAGCCACACATGCGTGATACAATAAGCTAAAGTATGTTTACATATTTTAGGCACAGGCTCCCTACTTCATTAATGTAACATTGTAAATCTGGGGTCCTATTCCTAGCTGCAAGCCCTGATCACAGACAGACATGGGACCATGCAGGCTTGGGATTCACAATGCCATTTTTGTACTCCCCATCTTTCTCACTCTAGCCCGTGGGTGATATCTTAGTGCTATCCTTTTGTTTTGATCCAAAGAACCAGTATCTCCTGGAGGAAAGTTTCCACATACATCTGCGGTCCTGGTTTATATGTTTGGTGACCTGTTTTCTGCTTGTTTACCTAGCTCTAAAGATGGGGAACTTGTGTTCCTGGGGTCTTGTGAGAATGTACCAATGGAGAGACAGTTCGCAGAAGACACCAATTCTCAGTACACCATACAGATAGACTGAAACACACTCCTGGTCTTTCTGCAAATTAGGCCTATTTGCTTATCTTGAATGTTGGCCTGAGTGGCAATCTTCTGGTTTGGCACACTTAAAAAGGCCAATTGTGGTAGTCCCAGGAACAAAGGCTGACGGACATAGTCTTTGTACTCTCCTTCTGCATCATTAGTTTGCTGATATCTTTTAGGAAGGAGCTTATATCTTTATCTGGTGCCCTGATTTTTGTGGCTACCGCCAGGAGACATCTTTATATTTCCTGGTTCTGGTGGCCAGCAGAGCTAAGCTCATCAGTCCAATAGGACTGTAACCAACAGAGAGAGATTTCTTAAATAGCTACCACCCTCAGGGCACAGCAAGAGGAAACAGATTCAAGAGCTCACTCTTTATGTGATAGAATTCTATTAGCGTATCATCATAACTTCAGGCTAAAGGGCAGCCTTCTAACTAAACACAGGTCAAAAGGCTGACAGTAAGCCCTTCCTGAGACACAGTAGGGAGGGTGCTGTATTAGTGCTCTCCCTTTGCCATACTCCAGAGCACTAGTGTCTCTCCACAGGGGCGATTATATATGTCTGATGGCCTAGCTTTTGCGTTGAGTGCTCTCAGTTTTGTGGCTACAACCCAGGAGATACTGCTTGATCACTTGGCTCTGATGGAAGGGTGGCTTGCAATCATGAGTCCAATGGGAGTGTAACAACTATGGAGACAGTTCTTCTCAGGGTACCAACCACAGAGTACTGGAAAGAAGACTGAAACACACACACCCTAGCCTTTATGTGAAACGGGCCTGCTTGCTTGTCCTGGAGCTTCAGACTTATGGATATACTTCAGGTTTAACATATACATACAAGCTCTGGAGCTGCTTTCAGGAAACATAGGCCAGGGGGCTCTATCTTTGCGTTCTCCCTCTGTCTAACTATAGCTCACTAAAATCTCTTATAAAGAAGCATATAAACTTATCTGGAGCCCTGATTTTTGTGACTGTTTCCCAAGAGACATCTCCAGATAGCCTCACTCTGTGGGCCCATGGGGTGTACACTTGAGTCTCACATGACTGTATATATTTGCATTCTTTAAATCTGCTGCCTGAGGGTCTGGCTTCTAATCAGTCTGAATCTAGGTGCTGTATGAAAATCACTCCTTTGTGACAATGACTTGTCTTGGCATACTTTGAACTATTGGGAATTACTAAAATAAAATAGGCTTCTCAGACGATCACAAAGGTTTAAAAGACAACCATGAGCTAGTACAGAGTTAAACAATAAGGTTCATCTTTTTCACAAAACAAACCTTTCAATACTGAGAGACATGACTGTTTCACCTAATGCATAAGGACCAACACAGAAAGTCAAGCAAAATGAAGAAACAAACAAATATGTTTCAAATGAAGAAACAAGATAAAATAAACAAATAAATAAATAAAATAAAATATAAAAATAAAATAAAACAGAAAATCAGAGATAAGTAATTTACCTGATAAAGAGTTCAAAGTAATGGTTATTAAGTGCCCACCAAACTTGGGAGCAGAATGGATAAACACAGTTAGAATATCAACAAAAAGATAGTAAATATAAGAAAGTTCCAAACAGAAGTGACAGGTGTAAAACACAATAACTGAATTGAAAAATACATGAAAAATGTTCAATGATAGATCAAATGAAACAAAAAAATGGATCAGTAAACTTGAAGACAAGGCAGAGAAACTCATTCAATCAGAGCAGTATAAGGAAAAAAAGAACTTAAAAAAGTGAAGATACCTTAAGGGACTTATAGGACAATATCACACAGACTAACATTTGCAAAGGGACAGAAAACTTATTTGAAAAATAATGGCTGAAAATTTTCCTGATTCAGAGAAAGAAACACATATCTAGATTCAAGAAGCCAGAGAGTTCTAAAAGAGGCACATTATAATTAAAATGTTAAAATGTAAAGAAAAAGGAAAATATTAAAAGCAGCAAAACAAAAACAACATATTACATACATGGGAACTCCATAAGACTATCAGCAGATTTCTTAGCAGAAACTTTGTAGGTCAAAATGGACTGGAACAATTTATTCTAAGTGCTGAAAATTAAAATAAACAAAGAAAAAAAATTCTAACCAAGAGAACTCCACATGGCAAAGTTATCATTAAAAATTGAAGGGGAGATAAAAAGTTTACCAGATAAGCAAAAACTAAAGGAGTTCATCCCCACTAAACTGGTCTTACAAGAAGTATTAAACAGACTTTTAAGATGAAATAAAAAGTGCTAATTAATAACAAGAAGACATGTGAAAGTATAAATCTCACTGGTAGAGTTAAATGCATATTAAAGGTAGTGTATTAATCATTTATAAAGCAGTGAAGGTTAAAATACAGAAGTGGTAAAAATAACTGTAACTAAATAATTATGTATGGGATATACATCAGAAAAAGTATAAAATGTGACATCAAACATACAAAACATGGGAGGGGATAAAAATGTAGAGTTTTAGCATATGTTCAAACTTGAGTTATCAAATTAACATAAACTATTATAAAATAAACGTTGTTATATATAAGTCATATATAACCCCAAAGCAAAAGCTAATAATAGATACACAAAAGATGATCAGAAAGGAATTCAAACATACCACTAAAGAAAGTCATTAAACCACAAAGGAAGAGAGCAAGAGAAGAAGAAAGTAACACAGGAACTACAAAACAGGAAAAAACATTTAACAAAATGACAATAAGCACATACCTATCAATAAATAATTTAAATGATTAAGTTTCCAATCAAAAGACACAGAATGGCTGAATGGATTAAATGGATTTAAAAAAAAAAAAAAAAAGACATCCATCTTTATGTTGCCTATAAGAGACTCACTTCAGATGTAAGCATAAAAACAGCCTGAAAGTGAAGGAGTAGAAAAAGATATTTTATGTAAATGGAAACAAAAAGAAATCTGAGATAGTTACACTTCTATCAAACAAATATACTTTAAAACAAGCTCTGAGAGATTAAAAAAAAAAAAAAGGCATTATATAGTGATAAAAGGATCAATTCAACAAGAGGATATAATGTTTATAAAGATTTATGCAACCAAAATAAGAGCATCTAAATATATAAAGCAAATATTAATAAACCTAAAGGGAGAAATAGACAGCAATACAGCAATCATAGGGGACTTTAATACTCCCCTTACACCAATGGATAGATCATTCAGACAGAAAATTAAATCAATACAAGAACATGAGCCTTAAACAAAACATTATATAGATGAACTTACAGATATATACAGAAGATTTCATCCAAAATCAACAGAATACGCATTCTTCCCAAGTGCTCATGGATCATTCTCTGCGATAGAATATATTAGGCCACAAAACTAGTCTTAACAAATAAGATTAAAATCATTTTAAGCATCATTTGTGACCACAACTGTATAAAACTAGAAATCAATTACAAGAAGAAAACTTAAAAGTTTACAAATATGTGGAGACTAAACAACATGCTAGTGAACAACCAATGGTTCAACCAAAAAAAAAAAAAAAAAATCAAAAGACTTTAAAAAAATGCCTTGAATCAAATGAAAATGGAACTACAACATATCAAAACATATAAAATGCAGAAAAAAACAGTTCTAGTAGGAAAGTTAATGGTCATAAAAGTTATCTCAAGAAACTAGAAAAATCTCAAATATAAATATTTAAATTTAACGTTACTCCTCAAGGAAAAAAGGAAAGTAGAACAAACAAGACCCATAGTTAGTTGAAAGGAGAAAATAACAAAGATTAGAGCAGAAATAAGTAAAATAGACACTAAAAAGACAATAGAAAAGATCAATAAAACCAAGAGCTGTTTCTTTAAAAGTACAAACAAAACTGACAAAACTTTAGTAGAACTCACCAAGAAAAAAAAGGAGAAAGGACTTAGAAATTAAAAATGTAGGAGGAAACGTTGTAACTGATACCACAGAAGTAGAAAGGATCATAACAGATGACTATCAACAATTACACGTCAATAAATTGGACAGACTAGTATAAATTCCTAGAAACATAAAACCTTACCAGACTGAATCTTGAAGAAACAAAAAATCTGAACAGACTAATTACTAGTAATAAGAATTAATTATTAATTAAAAACCTCCCAACAAACAAAAGTCCAAGAACAGACAGCTTTACCATTTCTACAGACTATTCAAAGAATTAGTATCAATCCTTCTCAAATTATTCCAAAAAATAGAAGAGAAGGGAATACTTTCAAACTCATTTTATGAGGCCAGCATTATTCTGATACCAAAACTAGACAAGGATGCCACACCATTACCCTGATTCCAAAACCAGACAAAGACATTACAAAAAAAGATATTACAAACCAATAACCCTAATGAACATAGATGCAAAAATCCTCAACAAAATATTAGCAAACAAATTTCAACCATACATTAAAAGGGTCACACCATGATCAATTGGGATTTATTCCAAAAATACAAGAGTAGTTTCACATCCACAAATCAATCTATGTGATACATCGCATTAACAAAATGAAGAATAAAAATGATATAGTCATCTCAATAGATACAGAGGAAGCATATGACAAAATTCTATGCTAACAAAGTGAATATAGAGTAAATGTACCTCAATATAATAAAAGTCATATATTAAAAACCCACAGCTAGGAACATATTTAATGTTGAAAATCTGAAAGCTTTTCCTCTAAGGTCAGCAACAAGTCAAGGGTGTCCTTTCTTACAAATTTTATTCAACATAATGTTGGCAGTGCACAGCATTCAGGCAAGAAGAAGAAACAACAACAACAACAACAACAACAATAATTCAAATGGAAAAAAACAAAGGAGTAAAATTGTTACTATTTCCGGATGACATAATATTGTATGTAGAAAACTCTAAAGATTCCACCCAAAAAACTCTTAAAACTAATAAATAAATTTAATAAAGTAGAAAGATACAAAATCAATACAGAAATATGTCACATTTCTATACATCAATAATAAACAATCAGGAGAAATAAATTAAACAATTCCACTTACGATTGCATCAAAGAGAATAAAATGCCTGGGAATAAACTTTACCAAGACAGTGAAAAACCTACATACTGAAAATTATATACTGAAAACCTATATACTGAAAACACTGAAGAAACTGTTGAAAAAAATTAAAGAAGACAGAAATATATGAAAAAAATATTCCCTGCCTGTCATTGATTTAAAGAATTAATATTGCTAAAATTTCTATACTATCCACTAAAATTGACAGATTCTATGCAATCTCTATGAAAATTCCAGTGGCATTTAAAAAAAAAAAAATAGAACAATTCTAAATGTGTTCTAAACCACCAAAGACTCCAAAGAGCCAAAGAAATCTTGAGAAAGAAGTACAAAACTTGAGACATCATGCTCCTGATTTTAAATTCGGTATTGATATAAAAATAGGCACATAGATTGCTGGAATAGAATAGAGAACACCAAAATAAATCATTCAGATATGGTCAACTTATGAAAAAGTACCCAAGAATATACAACAGGAGCACGTTCTCTTTAGTAATGGTGTAAATGGTACTGGAGAAATAGCTACATGTAAAGAATAAAGGTGTACCACTATATTACACCATACAAAAATTAACTCAAAATAGATTAAAGACTTGAATGTAAGATCTGGAACCATATAACTTCTAGAAGAAAACAGGTGATAAGCTCCTTGACATAAGTCTTAGTGATAATTTTTGGATCTGACAACAATAGAAAATAAAGCGAAATCAAAAGTAGAAAAGTGGGACTGAATTAAACTAAAAATCTGCACAGCAAAGGAAACCATCAGCAAAATGATAAGGCAACCTATTAAATGGGAGAAAATATCCGCAAACCATATAACTGAAATAGTGGTTAATAACCAAATTGTATAAAGAGCTTATACACTTCAATAGCAGAAAAAAAAAATTAAAAAAATGGCAGAAGATGTGAATAGACATTTTTTTCAAAGAATATATATAGATGACCATGTAGATCCACGTAAAGATGCTCAACATTTCTAATCATTAGGGAAATGCAAATGAAAACCAAAATGAGATATTGCTTCAGGTCTATCAGAATAATCATTAAAAAAAAAAATTTTTGACAACAAAGAACAAGTTTTAGTGAGAATATGGAGAAAAGAGAATCCTTGTGCATCGTTGGTGGGAAAGTAAATTGATACAGCTGCAATGTAAAACATGTTTCTCAAAAAATTATAGGTCTATCATAAGATCCAGCAGTTCCACTTCTGGGTTTTATCTGAAGGAAATGAAAACACTAACTTGAAAAAGTATATGCATCTCTATGTTCATTGCAGCATTATGTATAATAGCCAAGATATGGAAACAACCTAAGTGTCCATAATGGAAGAATGAATAAAGAAAATGTGGTCTATATAAGCAATTAACATTATTCAGCCTTATAAATTGATTGTAATCTTGCCATTTGTGACAGCATAGACAGACCTCGAAGGCATTATGACAAATGAAATAAGTCAGGCAGAAAAAAGATAATATCTTTGTCTCACTGATATGTAAAATAACAAAACAAAACAAAACGAACAAACGAGGTCATAGAGACAGAGAACAGATTGGTGGTTTCCAGAGACTGGGGGTAGGTGAATGGGTAAAGTGGGTGAAGAATGTCAAAGGATACAAATTTCTAGTCATAAAATAAATGTCATGGGAATATAATGTCATGGCAACTATAGTTAATAATATCATATTGCATATTGGAAAGTTGCTAGGCGAGTAAATCGTAAAAGATCTCATCATACAAACAAAAAAAAACAATTTTGTAACTATGAATAGTGATAGATACTAACTAGACTTAATGTGGTGATCATTTCACAAGGCATACAAATACTGAATCGTTACGTTGTACAACAAACTAATGTTGTATGTCAATTATACCACAATAAAAATTATTAAGGAAAAATGTATGTAGTATGTCTGTTGAAGTAGTCTGCATTGTCAACTTTCAATCTCCTAAAAATATGATCGGCTGGAAAATAATACTTTATTTATTTTTTATTTTTTATATTTTTCTCTCTAGTTGCCACCTTGGTATCTCTTATGAGAAACACAATGAAGATTCTCTAATTTAATAGATCACCTTCAGATTTTGTCATCAGTCAAATAAAACAACATGTAATAAAAATATGAGCCTGCATGATATTCAAAACTTGAATGATTTCTGCTAAAAACTTTTCTCCTAGCAGAGTTGAAGTTGGAAGATGTGAGTTAGGTAAGGACACATTTGATGGAGAAGCATCTCTTAAAGCAGACAGCACTCTTTTCCACTTCCTATTACAAAGATTTGATATATACGTCAAACCCACTCAGTTTCACTTTGATTTATGCCACTTACTTGCTAGATCCAATAGCCAAGTTGAGATATATCAGTCAAAATGACTTTTGACAAATTAGTCCCAATACAAAATGATTTTATTATCCATAATGTAGAATTTTATAAGAATTAATTTTTAAAAGAATATTTTTATGATTGTACAAGAATAATGTTACTAAAAATGACAAAGTTCACTACACATATGGTCACTTTTTGTTAAAAGAAAAAATATTGTATAATTGATTTTTTTCTTTTTGAAAAATATATATTCTTTACAGTGTATAAATCTTCAAATATTTTGCATGTAAAAAACTGAAAGTACTTTTAGGATAGATTATTTTTAGAAACTTGGTCTATAACTACTTTACTAGAAAAAATATGGTGGAATCTAAGGTAAACAAGAATTTATATGATACTTTAAAAAACGATGCTAAATTCACCTGAGAAACCATCTCTGTGATTAATTCTTCACCCAGATCATAGAAAATAGAATCATATGGATAGAAAAGTCTATCTTGGTCTATGCAAACCACTTTGCTGTTTTTCTTTACAAAGATATTATTCTATTTTATCATATCTAAGATATCATCAAATAAAAATACATTCTGATTTCATATATATTAAAATGTGAATAAATGTACTTTTAAGTAATGATTAAATATAGTAAAAAAGTTATTAATACAAGACTGCATTTTTAGGATAAACAAACAACAACATTAATAACAAAATAATTTAATTTACTTAATATAGTTAACCCACCCCTACTCCCCAAAATAAAATAATAATAAGAAAAGAAGAAAGCCAGTTGGTAGCATGTGTTCAGGTTGTTTATTTTTTATTATAGAATGATAACTCTCCCCTCAAAATTTGTATTGTCTACACAGTTGTTTCTGTTTTTAAAAGTTTGTGAGAGTTTTAAAAATAGTAAAAATATATCCCCTGTATATTTTAGACAATAAAATGTTAACAAACAGTTTTTTAATGAGGACATACACAGTTTTCTCATTTTCAAAGAAAATGCAATACCCTTAGCAAGTACCATTATATTAAATATATAGCATTACCCTTTTGTTTATAGAGATATTCATTAGCTCTGATTGAAATATTCAACTTAATCCCACTTTTATAATTTCTTATATATTAAGAAAAGCTAGTAACCATATCATCTGATATGAAGGATACATTGTTCAGCCTATTAATTTCAATTAACATGAATAAAAGACAGATGCTATTCTTGATTGTTCAAGGCTAGCTTTGGAGAAGAATTTCCTATCAGGTTCTGCTGTCTTGTGGTCAAGAGCACAGGTTGTAGATTAGTTTTATTTAAATATTTAAGGTTAGTACAGAGAAATAATTTACCAGAATGTGTTTTGGGCTTTCATGAAATATTGTTAACTATATATCTTAGTGCTTCTTTTTCATTGAGATGACAAAAAAGAAGTATTAATGTAGCCCAATCCTGCCAGAAGCAGGGCATCTCTGATGGGCGACTGGTTTAAAGACTCCCTAGCAGTCTAGCCAAATGTTTCTTTTAGCTGTGTTGTAGTTTGGACTCTGTTTGTGAATCTGTCCTTTGTTCCATCTCTTTTTCACAAGGTTCAGAATTGCATCTAAGTAAAATGGCTCTCCATGACTCCTGTCCCCACTCCTCGCCACAACAAAGTTGCCTCTGATAAACCTATGGCACATCTAAACTCATCTTTGTTTCTGTCTCTCAGAGGACTTGAACTAATACAATAATTATTTAAAAACAGAACAAGAACAACTACAAAATTCAATAATATATTTAAAGGCACAACAACAACAAAAACACATATTGTACAATTCCATTTATATGAAATATCCCGAATAAGCAAATCCATGGAGACAGAATACATAATAGTAGTTTCCCAGGGCTGGTGGAGGAAGGAATAAGGGATGATGACTGTTTAATGGGAATAGAATTTTCTTTTGGAGTAATGAAAGTGTTCTGGAACTAGATAATGGTGATGCTTGAACAACATTATGAATTTATTAAATATTACTAACCGGAAATGTAATATGTATTTTACCACAATAAAAAAATGCATTACATTGAAAAAGAAGACTCATTTCTTTAAACTCTTGTTGCTCATGGTATAATATATAGGATTTCATTTCCATATTATATTATAATGGTTTCTTCCTATAAGATATTCTATGATAAATAATATTAGAAAATCTCAATTCAATAAGGTTAAATGGATGTTTAGTTTTAAAACACCAAACAAAAACAAATAAAAAACCTTGAGTGTGACTTTATCTTCCTATACATTCAGATTTTCTCATTAAGAAATGTAGTTTGATAGTGAATTACAGTACATAAATTATTCCCTCTATGCACTTAGTTTTTTTGTTTGTTTGTTTGTTTGTTTTTTATGTTATAAAGTCTATATTACAGGCTGAGGGGTCAAAGTAATTACTCTGAATATTAGTCATATAGTTTTATAAGGTGCAACTAAATGTGATACAACAGCATGAATACCTATTTTATATAAAATTACTATGCAATAATTTCAAAATAAATGATAGACTAGCTTTCCTGTTTATTTTGTAGTTCATTGTGGAATTTGCTAGAGATTATTCAAAAGATCCTATGTACTGTTAGCCAAGTCCTAGATGACCAGGAGGCTTACATTGGACATAATGTTTCAGAACATTTCACAGGAGAAAATCTGGCCTACTTGCTGATTCTGTTCAGTGAAAACCCTTGCTATTTAGTATTTATTGAGTTCACTTATCATACTAGCATACACATAACAGACACCTGGTTCTCTTCTATTCCACAATTGATAGTGAATTTATTGTTCTGTTTTAATGGTTCTCTTTTTCTGTAGAAATTCATCAGAGAGAAAAAAAGTTTGAAAAAAGTCTTGTTTTATCTCCTTTGAGATGCTTTACTAACAGGCAGTTGTAATTAACAAATAAATATTAACTAGAGTGTAATAATTATCTTGTTTAGATAGCACTTTTAAAATACTGATCATGCCAAGTTGTGGCACATTTTTCTTAATGAACATTTTAAAAATCTTATTCCATCATATCACTTGATTACTTGCTATCTACAGAGGAGATTTGATATATACAATTCTGTACCCCAACTTGATTTCTTTCTTGTGACATGTGAAACTATCAGCTTTACACTAAGTCGATTATTATTTTGGACCAGAATACCATAAAAATTCTCAGTCTCATAACGTAAACAAATTTTAAAATAAATTTGATTATATCAACAATAATTTACCTTTTTTATAATGAATAAATAAAATAAATCTCTAAATTAATATTATGAAGAGAACACACCTATTGGTGTTCATAATTTTCTGAAATCCCAAGTTCATTTTTGAAAATCTAGTAATGTTTAAACTCATACAAATTAAAAGAAATGCAATGAAGGACATCAATGGAGGAACAACTGCAATATATTTTGAAGATAAAAATGATGCAAAAATGCTGATAGCTAAAAGAAACCATATTTTTTCCAGTGCATATGCAGAGGGGATTTAAGAAAGGAGGTATATGCTTGACGCTGCAGAACAGAAGACAGAATCTGTTCTCAGAAAAGATTGCGCCAATTGTGGTTGAGATTATTAAATGAAACTTAAAGCTGAGGTTTAATTGAAAATTTACGCATACGGTAGTCATCCACTGTTTTTATCCAATGGCTGTATTCGAAGTATTAGGAAATTTTTCACCAGAGACTCCACCAAAAAAAAAAAAACCTCTAAAGAAATTAAGATTCAGTAATAATTTTTTTGCAGAAAGCTAGAAAAGATAAAGTCAGAACTGGATTCCAGAAATAAATTTTGTTCGCTTCAGCATTTGTATAAGTCTCAGTAAAATGTGATCACCTTGAAAGTAGCCCACTAATAATAAAAAAATTCAAAGAAACACACTGTTGCTTACTTAATATTTGGTGAAAATAGTAGCATAGAAGACAAAGGCCAGGATATTCAAAGTGAAAAAAAAAAAAAAAAGAGGGAGAAAGAGATGTCCTGAAGAACAAGGGAAATGAGGGATTCGAAAATCACAGAAACCATTGAGAAGATATGATTTCAGTTAAACAAGAGGAGTATGCTAATTTAAAAATGAATATACAATGTAAAAAATCAATAAAATTAAGGAAAGATAAATTTTAGAAACAAAGCTGCTAAACGACAGAGATAGATTAAATATAAAGATGTACATTACAGTTTCAGAAATTAGTCAGCTCTCACAAGATATTCAGAAAGATATGATAGATATAGATCTAGAGCTAGTGCTAAAGATAAAGATGATGGAGATGGAGAGAGAAAGAGAGAGAGAGATAGTAGAGATAGAGACAAAAAACTTGATTGCTTAGAGACTTCAGATGTCATACACTTATGAAAAAAAGGAGTAAGATAAGAGGAAGAAAAAAAAGTGTGGGAGTAAGAAACATTATTACCAATTAGCACAGACACCTGAAGAAACTAAAGAATACATAGAAGGATTTTAGAAGCGATACATATAATGCACTTTTTTTTTTTTTCACTTTAAAGTCATTTGGTACTTTCCCGTATTTAGTGAGCTCTAAATTATAAGAATCACCTTGAAGCTAAAACTCTTCTCTTGTCATCATTTCCAAGGTGAGTTTTTTTTTGGCAGGACAGGTCACCCCCTTTTCATCATTTGAATCCTCAGCACAGAATAAGCAAAAGATTAAGCATTGCTATTTTCATCTATTTCCTACTATGAGAATTAGTGGTAATGCCATAAGTATTATTTAACCTTGGGGATTTTTTTTTTTTTTCCTAGAGAAATAAAAGTCTTTCTTGCTATAGATTTCATTTTTAAATTTTGAGTTACTATGGTAATTTTATAGCTTCCTACAGTTTTCAACTTAATTTTAGTTTAAGATTGACATGAAGTAATTTAAAGAGGATTTTAAAACTGCATGAAAAAGAGTGTTTCAAATTTCATACCCTTTTAAGGTTCATGTAAAGTGTATATGAGGCAACTGGATATTTTTAGTGTTCAAATTAACATTTTTTAAAATTTTTATTTATTCATTATTTGTAACTTTAATATTTTTAATATCTATTTAATAGAGTATAAGGATATCAGTATCATATGAACATAGAGTACATATTTTTTATTAAAACAAAGATATACAAATCATATTACTTTGTCAAATTGTCTCACTGTATTGCTCTCGCTTTAAGATAATCATGCAATTTTCAGTTTATATGTGAGGTACGTATTCTTGTGCAAAAAATACTCATCTATTGATATTTCTCTTTGTCCGCAATCCTACCTCAGTAATCACATATTAGAAATATTAGGTAGCTCATCAGACCAAATTTAAATCCTATACACATATACAAACATTTTCAAAAATAATAGTATGAAGTTGTGCTTAAAAGTTTGTGAGTCATTGTCAAAAATATTTCTTTGTGATTCAGCTAATTATCATATGAAAGTTTGCAAGTAAATGTATGTGGGGTGTATCTGAGTGTTTAAAGATTTAAAAAAATTGTTTCATCAGAGGAAATATGGCTAAGAAGTCACAAAGTGGGGGTGGGACAGGAACCCAGGATTTTCAACTCATAGTATAATGTTTACTTGTCTTTCCAGTAGTGGCTTTCAGAAATGTTTTAGCAATAAACCTATGTTTTCAAAAGAACACTAAAATGAAAGCCTAATAAATAAAAGTAGAACTATTCTGGTTAAAATAAGAATAATCTATTATTCTACTTATTCTTTCCACATATCTACAATACTCTTGTGGTATCTGGCAATATTTTGAGAAGCTTAGAGAACTTTAAATACATTTTATTAAATCAAGCTGACAATTCAAGTAGGACCGATTTTCAATTTATGTTTATTAAAATGTAATATATTCAAAATTAGTACTACTTATTTACTACAATTAATACACATACAGTGGATTCAGCAATGAGAAAAATTTTTAGCAGTAGATAACAGAAAGCCAGATTAACATTGATTTAAAAAAAATAGATTATTACTCTCTTAACATAATAAATGAATCGAAAGTAGGTAGCTATTGATTTCTTTAGCTGTCTTTCATGATCACAAAATGCTCATTGAGACTTCAAGTTTTGTAGCCATCATCAAGATTAAAATAAACTTTATTAGAAAAACCCCTTTCCCAGAAGTGCCCCAGCAAATTTCTACTCATATCTACTAATAAAAAACAAAAAACAAAAAACATTTCACTGAGTAAATTTGAAATCTAATTGGCTTTGTTAAATGACTCATTAATCTAGCACCATTTTATCTAGCAAGCAGAGAGATACTCTGAAGGGTTACAGAAGATAGAAGTCTTTTCTAGAACAGTGTGTGGGACAAAGAAATTATCAGCAAGGGAAAAATAAAAAAAAATTCACTAGAGAAAAGTAAGAGTTCAGGTGATAATGGCTTCTCATTGGATGAGCTGTGGCATTTTATTCATTGGTTGGTGGCTGGGCTTGGTGCTGGGTGAGAGAAAAATCTCTCACCTCATAGTAGAGGTGAGAGGCGAATGAGAAAATTGAAGTACGGGGTTTAACCATAATAACCATTCAATGGTATCTCACACAGTGGTATTCAAAACTGAAGTAGAACTTCTTAGATAATATAGAGTTTTTCATTTGTAGGTAATTCATTTTTTCTTCTAATCTTATAGTGGTGAAGATGTTATTGGTGATTTCACCTCTACATTACTATGAAATTACTAAAATTTCTGAAAATAAATTTTAAAACATCAGAACCTTAATTTCATAGATTCTCTCTTTTTGTTTCTTAGTTTTTAGGAAATCCAGAATTTTATTCCCAAAAAATAAATATGACTCTCACTTTTGTATTCAGATTACTTCTACAGTCCACCTTCTTTTGGGAAATATCATTATACATTGTTTACAAATTCTCTATAGATTCGTCATACCCTGAAGGTTCCAAATCTCTACAAATATATTTTACTTTATAGTTATTTTCCCCTTAGGTTGTTATTCAGCTTTCAAATCTGATAAGCGATAATGTCCCATAGGATATGTATACTTGAGATACATAAACAAATCTGAACTTTTGTGCTGAGGTAAATAATTAATTCAACAGACAACTCCAGATGTCAGCCTAGTTTAATATTTTTAAAATTACATTATCTCTTCAGCACAAGATGATCTATAATCCCATTTCTTAATCCTTATTTGTCTGATTAATATGGATTAAATGACGTGACTATGACACACACTTTCATATAGAACACACTAACTATCTGAAATGCAGCAAACTCTAAAAAATAACTTGGATAACATCTAATCATATCAATTTAATTTTTGGCAGACTAAAAAAAGTAATATTCTGTGAATTTCTTAGCTCTAGAAAAAATTTAAAAGAGACATAAAACCAAATGTGCATTATCAGTCATGAAGAGTGGCATGGGTAGCATACCAAACAAGCATTCATTGGTCAATCCCAGTGTTGCATTAAATCATTGTGAGCCAAAGGGGTAGTCTGGCTGTATTACTCTTGTTGTTCTTAGCGATTGCCTAGAATGGACTAGTTGATACTGATCCATTACTGAGAAGTCAAAAGTCAAACTTTAGTGGCTTATAACTTGGTGGATTACAGTGGCTAAGAGAATTTGCCCAAAATCCTGAACTGGGAGAAAAGACACTTCCCTCATTTCCTGTCTTAATATTTGTGGAGTACCTACTAGAGTATACAGTAGTCTCCCCTTATTTGAAATTTTGCTTTCCATGGTTTTAATTACCCATGGTCAACCATGATCCAAAAATATTTAATGGCAATTCTAGAAATGAACAATTTATAAGTTTTAAATTGTGGGCTGTGCTGAGTAGCGTGATGAAATCTTAGGCTTCTCACTCTGTCCTACACAGGACTTGAATTATCCCTTTGTCTTCCAGCATCTCCATGCTGTACATGCTCCCTGCCCATTAGTCACCGAATAACCATCTCAGTTGCCAGATTGACTGTTGTGATATCATGATATCACAGTGCTTATGTTCAAGTAACTCTTATTTTACTTAATAATGGCCCCAAAATGCAAGAGTAGTGATCCTGGCAATTCTGATATGCCAAAAAGAAGGCATAAAGTGCTTTCTTTAATAAAGTGAAAAGGTGAAAGTCCTCTACTTAATAAGGAAAGAAAAAAAATGTATGCTGAGGTTGCTAAGATCTATGGTTAAGAACAAAACTTCTATCCATGAAATTTCCTAATTTATATATAAAACAATATCATAGGTATGTATGAATAGGAAAAATTATAGTATAAATATTGGGTTCAGTACTATTTGTGGTTGTAGTCATCTAATGGGGGTCTCAAAATGTATTCCCTGTGGATAAGGGGGGGTACTGTATACAACTTTATATACAGTATCCAATACAATCCTCACAGCAGTGCTGGGTATTTTGGAATTACTGTAATCACTTAATAAAGGAATAAATTAAGGGTCAGAGATTTAAAGGGCCTTGCCAAATGGCACACAGCTTGTAAGTAGCAGAACTGAGATTGGAGCCTGTGTTCATCAGCTGCCAGAATCTGCAACAATTATCACTGGAAGCCAGGGAAATGAAAATCAGAAGCCAAATGAGCATTGACCTTTGCAAACCAAAATAACTAGAAAACCTAATAAGATGAGATGATCGTAGTGTATGTCATATCCCTTACCCAAAACATATACAAGAGATTTAGCAATAGTAAAAGAGATTTCATTTGGTAAGGGGACAGAAGTATCGCATAAAACAAAAAGACAGAATATAGCTGTCAATAAACAATATATAGCTCAGTTTCAAAAGCAGATCCTTAATATTAAAGCATTTTAGTACTATGGGTACTTTTGCTCCACTCACCCTTTAAAGAATAGTACTGAATGATCTTGACATAATGGTTCATTGCTGATGATTTTTACAAATAACTGGTTGTAAGAGTGAGCAAAAGGAGCAGAGGTATTTTTATAATGCTAAAAAAAAGAATACTTAAGTATCGCCTCATATTTAAAAAATCATAAATAAATCTTTTACAAAGGGTAACATTAAAAAGTTATTTAGTTTTATAAATAAAAGATATATGTTTTCAATGTTTGTCTTGATTTCAGAGAAAAGACTATCATAAGTAAAATGTAAAAAAATTAGAAGCTATTTATTACTTTTATTTTTTACATAAGAAACAGAGGTCTTGAGAAATTTTGCTATTCGCCCAATATTTATCAGCTTGTTAACTGGAAGTGCTTACCTTAAAATGAAATATTGCAAAGTATTTTAATTTCAGCAACCATTTTTAATTAGGATTTTAGTGTTTTTAATTTAACATGAGTAATCCAATACAAATTTATTAAATATCAATGTGGTCCAAATAAGACCTTTCAAACACTAGTCAAGACTCCAGAAAACATGACTAAAAGTTAAGCTGTAAATCTCTGTTGTCCAAAATATATACATCATGAATATTTGGCATGAACATATTAAAAACATCATTTACTCTCTCTATAAAAGCTAAATTTTAAGATATACCTGTAAGCGTTTTATAGTAGAATTTAAAAAGGGTGTGGTAGAATCTAAGAAAATTTAAATTTTTATCTTCATATTCCTTGGAGAGCTTCCTGAGAACCCAAAGGATCATGAACACATTACACTGAATTTCTCCTTTGCTCCTGAAGGCTTTCATGAGGAGAGATCAGTTTCAATTGAATGCCCAAGGCATTCAAGGAAGAAGTAAAAAATACACTACCTAAGAAATGCATAAACCGTTCTACTTATATTCCTGTGTGATAATGATAAGAATACTAATACAATAAAACTATATATAATACAGCAGTTTAAAATGCCCTTTCTTATTTTGTCTAGTCTAATTCTAAAAACTACTCCATACGCAAGAATAGAAAATCATGTTTCAAAGATGCAGCTTGTGAATTATGCATTCACAGACAACTGACCTTTTTTAAATGCTTAAGAAAATATGTACAACTTCCCTTGCATTACTACACCTAATAATGAAGAGCTCATATTTACTGAGTTTTTAGTTCGTGGTAGGCACTGTTCTAAGTTTCTAACTATTTTATCTAATCCTCATAACACTTTTTTGTACATAATGATGGCCTTTCTGCTGATAGGTAAATTGAGGCATAAAGATATTTACAACATGCCCAAGGTTAGAAAGCCAGTAAATAATGAGTCACATTTTGAACTCAGACAGGGAGTTCAGCTTGAGTTTCTACTCTGTCACCAAAAAATTAATCCACTTTCTCATTTCAACAATGTGTTAGGGAAATATCACACACACAAGAAAAATTAAGTACAGCAAAGTGTTGCTCTTTTAGATCCTTCTTGTTTTCGGATGACACTTGAATTCTTAAGTTTGTTTTGGCACTCGAGTATGCTGATGATGTTCACCAATGTGACAATCTATACAAGAATTTTAAAGTTCTCAATAGCCGACTTCCTTGCTAGAATAAAAGGTGTTGCATCTTATGTATATGTGACATATAAGTGTGACAGGTAATTGATACTGTTCTTTTTGATACCAATACATTTATAAGAGGAAAGTTGAATCATACAATCTGAGGAGTAAAAATAAACAATTTATTAACTTAAATGGAAGCTAGGAATTTGGAGAGGAGTTTTGAGTATTTGAATAGAGGTGCCTCAATGTTCCAGAATCAAATAAATATAGCAGAACAGGTATACAATTTTAAAGAAGTTGATTGATGTTTGGGTAGGAAAGTGTGGTGGTTAATTTTTTTCTACGTGTCTGGTGTGAGCATGTTGAGATATCGCTTTTAAGGTGAAGGATGAGTTGTGTTTGGTCCCTTCTGCAATCAAGAAAAAGGTACAGTACCTAGTGGGCCTCTTCGGGTTTTGGAAGCAAATTATTCTTCAGCTGGGTGTATAATTCTGGCCGATTTACTGAGTGACCCTAAAAGCTGCTATTTTATGTGGGTCAGTTCAAGTTGCTAACAAAATACCATAAACTTGAGTGGCTTATAAACAACAGAAATTATCCTTCAGCAAATTGTGGGGTAGATTTTCAACATATGATTGGAGGTGACACATAAATAGGCCAAGAACAAAAGAAAGCTCCATGACAGGTCAAAGCTGTTATGGAAGCTGCTATGTTACTTGGGCTATATGATCCCAAAGATCCTATGGTGTTTGAAGTATCAGCAAAAGATAGGATGTTGTTTGGAACTTTTGAAGGATCCTATAGATGAATTGCAACACAAGCTTTTAGGATTTTGGAGCAAGGCTCTGCCATCATCCACAGATAAGCAGTTTCTTTTTGAGAAGCAGCTCTTGACCTGTGGGCTTTAGTAGACACTGAAAGCTTAACTATGGAACACCAAGTTACCATGCAACTTAAGCTGCCTATCATGAACTTGGTGTTATCTGACCTACCAAGCCATAAAGTTAGGCATACATAGAAATATTCTATCATCAAATGGAAGTAATATGTATGTTATCAGGCCTAGGCAGTTCCTGAAACGTAAGTAATTACATGAAGAATTGGCCTAAGTGCCCATTCTTTCCATCTCTGCTACACTGCATTCTCTCTCTCAGCCTACCCATACTAATGACCTCATCATAACTTGATTAACTTTATAAAGACCCTATATTCAAATATAGTAACATTCTGAGGTGGAGATTATAACTTAAACATCTCTTTTCAGTGGGACACTTTTCAACCTATAATAATGGTCTATAACAGGCATTCCATTATAGTTCAAGAGTGTTAGGTCACAAGAATATATAGTTCAAGGGTGTTAGGTGACGATACCCCCAAGCTTTCGGGATATAATCTGAAACTGATCCCCACAACAAAACAAAACAAAACAAAACAAAACAAAACAAAACAAAACACACAAAAACAAAACAACAGACTATTCCAGATTGATAGTGGCATGTTCAATAAACAAGGGAACTTAATAAGGAGGCTTGTCTCGGGCAACCTCAGATAAGTAGTTTTTACACCCCTACCCCCTCTAGAATCTTAAAAGTTTATATAGGAGGCCTTAACTGGGGTTAGTCATGTACACAGGAGGCCTAACAGGGGTTAGTCACATATCCAGTCCAGACTGTCTCATCATCACATTACTATCTAAAGGTTGTGTTCTTGGTCAGCTTCTAGCACAGGGAAGTCAAGTGGAGCTTACATTCCAAGCAGAGGGGAAGGAGCAGGGAGCCTCCAACTGCCTAGTCCTCACTGTGGGTAAAACTGGCATTCATATCTTCTTGATGACCTACCTCAATAAGGGGTTTTCAATATTTAAATTATTTTTAAAAGCTTTTATAGTATGCTAAAATAGCTTTATTGAAGAAACTACATGAGTGCAAATGCAACCTTTAACTTGTATGAATAACAATGAAATGATTTATATACTATATGTCTTCTAAAAATAGAAATTCCTTTGAATAAATAAAATGCTTTAAAACTGTTTTTTGAAACTCTAAATTGAGTCTGTCAGCGAGACAGGAAAACAAATTATCTATCATTAAATATGGTTTAGTACCTTGTTGTAGAGTGAATAGTTTCCCCCAAAATTCTTGTCTAGTCATAATCTCACAATGACATTTTTTTTTTTAAATAAACTCTTTGAAGATGTAATTAAGGCTAAGATCCTAATAAGATCATACTGGACTAAGATAAGCCTAAATCCAATGAAAGTGTCCTTATTAGAGATGGGAAGAACACAGACACAGAGAAGGCCATGGAACACTAAAGCAGAGATTGAAGTTATGCTGCCACAAACCAAGGGACACCAAGAGTCATCAGAAGCTAGAAGAGGAAAGAAACAATCCTCCTCCTCAACTCTTCAGAGAGAGAATTACCCTGTCAACACCTTGATTTTGGACTTTTGTCCTCTAGTGTTGTGAAAGAATAAATTTCTGTTGTCTTAAGCTACTACATTTGTGGGAATTCGTTATTGCTGTTCTAGTAATCTATTCCATTTCTTATGTTGTAATGCAAAAATGTGTAGAAAGTTAAAAAAAAAAACAAAAGTTGATATTTATCACCCAGATTTACATTATAAGGCAACACTAATAAGTACATAAGTAATACTTATAATGACCAGCCAAACTATTCAAATCTTTTCAGACATTCTCAGATATCCATTCTTTAGGCCGTTTCTCCTTCCATACAGGAGGGAGAATAAATGCACTGTTTACAGCTCTAGTAACTGGAATGGTTTCCTTTCAATGCTTTTGTTCAAGACCTTGCTTGTTTGAGCTGTGTTATAATTGTTGTTCATTTTTAATTCCTACCAACATAGTGAGCTTAACCATAAGAGTTTGGATTGAATGGAATTGGGCCCAATTTATTTTTCTTCTGTTAACTGACCATAAGTAAACCCTGATGATGCCATAGGTGTAAGATGATTGAGAAATTTCTATAAGAAATATTTGAATGGTAAAGATATAGATATAGATATATATATATATCCAGTCATGTATATATAACTTATTTGTATTCTATCTGTTCAGGCCCAATCCTGAATATGGCATTTCTATAAAGACCAGCTTTATGACTTGATGTATCTAATAATACCTAACTAATGATGAGAAGTCTCAGCCATATAATTGGTGAAAGGTCAGGCATTTCGTTTCTTTTGGGGCCTACTTATATGCCAGGACCTGCTTTTCAAATGATGGTTAATTTTCTTCCCACAGAAAGCATAAGCTCACTCTAGAACCTTAAATATCTATACTGACTAAGAATCTCCTGTGTGAGTTGCCAGAGATGCCAAATCACTGATATCTCCATAACTATTACATGTTCTACCATAAGACCTGAGCAAGCAGGTCGGCTTGAATCCTGACATTTGAAAATTTTTTGGCACCCAGCAAAATGTCAGTATTTTCAAGTATGTGTTTCCATCAGAATCTAAAATGGCTTATAAAGCACAGTTACTCTTTCTTAATTGTAGGGGATATAAAGTATAATATCCTGCCTTTACATTAAAGAGGAAGTTCCGGGAAACCTGAGATTATTTGACTCCTAAAATTTTAAATTTCACTGGTACGGCAGGCCCCTAAGTCTGTATAGTGTCTATCTCGTATCCTGTGTCACGTACATGTAGGATCTCCAGAACACTTGTCATTTTCTTTCTAAATTGTCCAGTTAGCATGATGTCATCAATATAGTGGACCAACAAATATTCTCTGAAATATCAAGAAGATTAAAGTCCCTGAAGATTATATTGTGATATATAGGTAACATAACATTGGAAATGGGTCAGTTTGTTCCACTGCAAATGCCTTTTGATGCTCTCAACCAATAGAAATTAAGAAGAATGCATTCACCAGATAAATGGCACCATAAGAAATGCCAGAGGCATTGTTGATCTGTTCTTGTAAATATGCTTCATGAGGCATAACAGTTGTCAAGTTGAGAACTATCCCTTATTATATTTACAGTAGCCCATCATCATTCACCGTGCTCCACAGTTGTTGCAGGGGCCGGAGATAGGAAGAGAATGTGGTAAGGATAGAAACCACAAGTCCTACATCTTTTAAATCTTAATATGGTACATTTCTCTCAAAATGATATATTACTTATGCTTTACATCTTGGCTGAAGAAGTGAGGAGTTTTAAGTATTCTTCACACTCCTTCTTAGCATAATGATTCTTATGTACTCTCATTTCCGTTTAATTGTCTACACCAATTATGGACTAAGAGCTGCAGAAATGGTTATATAGTGAGTCAATAAATACTGTGGGCTGGCGACATAATGATTTGAGACAGAATTCTATTTAACATGTAGGTTCTTTTCTCTCCCATTCAAAAAGAAGAACTATGATAGCCTTATAGGTCCTTTGATAAAATGTATGTCCTAGAAATGTCTGAATATGTCCCTTTCCTCAAAGTACAATTTGTCTATTAATTAATCATGAGTTGCTTTATAAAATATTGAGAAGAAATTGTTATATATATTTATGATGTCATTACACAGTCCTTCTTCAAGGGAACTCATCTTCTCATCAATCAATGGATTACAACCCTAAGAACTGAGTCATATCTGAAAACTGGATGAAGATTTTTAATTTTTTACTATATGAAAGAACAACAGCCTTCAATTCATCAATCTGAGACCTTTGTGATACTACAAATTAAGCAGTACACTTCTTTTAGCCTTCTGATCCCTTCCACAATTCACCGTTAAGGCAATCCTGGCAACTCTATCTTATTTATCATAAGCCATCATCCAAGATGCAGTCTTTAAATGGACATCCCAAAAGCATATCAGAACCAGCATCAGGTCTATGCCAGGACATACATTCCTGAATCACGAAGGAGTCAATAATCAATTTCGTATCCAGCCTCATAGTCTACATTCTCTCATACCTACCCTATATTCTACATGTACCTCATACGTATCTCCCAGTTCAACTTTCATGTATATTCAGTCAGGTCTTGGCAGACACATACTAAGCAGGTATTACAATTTTCTTGAGTATATATACTATCTTCTTTTTCCAGAAATGGAAGTGCATTATATTTCAAGCTGTGTTATAATTTAACCTTAGTCTAGAGGCAATAAATAGAAGCAGAGGAGAATCTTGAGGAGGGCAAACATTTATTTATGAGATGTTACAAGATTTCTAGACAAAGGAGATATGTATGAGGGAAAAGGCTTCTTTCAGTGGTGGTGGGGGGTGTGTGGTGCAGGCGTGACTTCTATCAGAGGCAAATTACAGGTTAATAAATCTTAGGTTCATCACTCAAATATCTTCATCTCACACAGGTAACAGAGTCTTTATTGTTTATTTATCAGGGAGCTGAATTAACTTAAGAGATCTGTAAATGCTATGCACTCAGTATCTTCTGTAACTCTGCAAACCTCACCATTAATTCCAGGTCCCAATTTTCAGTCTAGTTAACTTTGTAGTATATAATGTCTTAAATACCTCTGTGGGAGATTTTTGATGTTTACAGTATGCCTTAAATTTTAACTTTCATGTTCTACATGTCTCTTTTGCTTTTAAAAGATTTTTAAGCCATTAACAAAAATAAAGTAATCTAAATTCACAATTTTATGATTACCACCAACCCCATTCCTTTCAATGCCTCACTACAACATGTGTATAAACTTTGACTAACACCTACCTCTAAAAACAAATCATTTCCAGGTGAAATAATGCTAATCGTGACACTACTGCATTCCAGAGCTTATTATCTCCATAATTATCACTAGTAATAGGATCCATGTATAAACCTTGATTAAATCCTGGTGTAGAGGACAAATGGAAAGGATACTACTCGTATAATTAGTCAAATTTAAATAAACTCTCTATTTTAATTAATATTAGTGTACCAAAGCTGAAATTTGTATGTATGATAATGGCATTGTGATTATGTAGGAAAATGCTCTTATTCTAGGCAATACATGCAGACGTATTTATGGGAGAAATTACATGACACTTTCAATTTACTTACATATTTAGCACAAAAATAATAGAAAATATGTAGAGAGATAGATAAGGCAAATAACTATAATTAGCAAATATGACCGAAGAGTATTTGGTGGTTATTATACCACTCCTTCAACTTTCTGTAGGTTCAAAATCTTTGAGAATAAAATAAATTAAAAAATACACAAGCCATAACATGATAAGCACCATCAAATAAATCACAGAAACATTCTAAAAGTATTCAAAGAGGCAAGAGGTAACTCCTAAAAAGAGAAATTGAAGGAAGTTTCAACAAGAATGACACATTTGTACTGGGTCTTGAAAATTGTAGAATTTTTGATGGGTGAACATGAAAAAGGAAGACATTCCCAGTGGGATAATGATATAAACCAAACATAAAAATATGATGCTCATTATTATTATTATTATTATTAGTAGTAGTAGTAGTAGTAGTAGTAGTGGTAGTAGTAGTATTAGTTGGGACTTTTACAAAGTTGGCATGATGCTCATATTATTATTATTATTATTAGTAGTAGTAGTAGTAGTAGTAGTAGTGGTAGTAGTAGTATTGCTATTAACAGTAATAGCTACACCTTATGACTACCATATTTAAGACATTAAAGGATTCAAAGAAAATTGAGATAAATTGAAAGAATTAGTAACAGCTTCCAAAGTTGCATTAGGTGAGAACAGAATATAATTTATAAACAGAAGAATGATTTAAACATCCAGGTAGCCCTCAGAGAAATCCCATATATTTCATATATTAAGCCTATGAAGCTAGAAATAGGATTGAATATGTCAATTAGTCCTATCCCAACAAAATAATAATTGTGTAATCTCAATGAAATAGAATTACTTTCTCTATTTTAAAGCAATTACTTTTCATCAAAATGTAGATATTCTAATAAAAATCTCTTCAAATGTCTTAATGATAGGATTCTGAAGATCTTGAATCTAGTTTTGAAGGAAACAATGCTCGTTTCTAAGGACAGAAAAACCTAGTGTATAAGAGTCTGGGTTCTAGAGTCCAGTGTATGACTTCTGCAACGGTTTTGCTGGGTATCCTACAAAAAATTATTTTTATTTTTAAGATGGGGTAATAGTACTAAACTCATAATGTTATATAAAGAGTAAATGGAGTCAAATATAGTTAACGGCACAGAGCAAATACCCGCTAGGTATTAGTAGTTATTTTAATAATTTTTTTATCAGCCAGCTTTTGCTATTAAGGTTACAAAGAAAAGCAATGATAAACATAATGACTTAAGAAGTTAAGAAGCAATTGTTCATTATAGCTCACGAGTGATGAGGGTGGAAGTTATCTAATCTCAGTTGGGTTTGGTTGATAGCACATAAGTTCATTTGAGGTGACTTGAGCAACTTGGCTCTGCTCTTCACCTCTTATCCTTCCACTGGGGCCAATGAGATAAGACAAGATGTCTTTTTCATGGAGATAAAGAATCACAGTAGAGAGAAAAAGTCTAACTGCACAATCTTTTTCAAGCTTCTGCTTGTATCATGCTTGCTAGCATCCTGTTGGCCAAAGCAGATCATGTAGCTGAACTTGTCTAAGTTACATGACAAAGTTTATGAATACTAGGAGAGATCTGGAATTGAGGCCATTTTTACAATCTACCTAAGAAAATCAACACCTATTTACCTTGAGAGAGCAGAAAATTTTATAATAAATTTGATATTTTCAAGTATTATACTGAAATCCCTCCCATGACATTCCCAAGAGAATCACTATGCATGGTGACAGAAGTTAACCAGACTTATTATGGTGATAATTACAATATCTACAAAGATCGAATTATGTTGTACACCTGAAACTAAGATAATGCTGTATGTAAATTATACCTCGATCGATCAATAAATCAATCAATAAAATATCGCTCTTTAACCCCAATCCCCGAAAAAGATTCCCAAGAGAATTGAGTATAAGAGTTCATAACCATGGAAAAAATGATATACCAGTTTATTCTTAGCTGCTTTTTTCAGACTTCCTCCAATACAGTATGTACTCTGAGAACTCTTTTGCAAAGTATACATCAGGTACAGAAGAACTGATCTTGTTATGCTTGGTAAAGTTGTCTCTTGGTAATGTGTGTCTCTTCCCCCTGAGTATGGTGAGCATGGGGACATTCTCCACCTCACTACAGGTAGCATTTTGTTGATAGAATTATTCAGCTCCTCAGGTTTCCAAAGAAAATGTGCTAGCCATCTTGGACTACCATAATAACATACCACACACTGAGTGGCTAAAAAGCAGAAAATTATTTCTCACAGTTCTGGAAGCTAGAATTCCATGATTAAGGTGCCAAAAGATTCAATTTCTGATAAGAGTTCTCTTCTTGGCCTACAGACATCTGACCTTCTTACTATGGTCTCATGTGGCCTTTTCTTAGTGCATGAATGTGGAGAGAGAGAAAGAAAGAGCTCCCTGGTTTCTCTTCTTATGAGTACATCAATTCTGTTGGATCAGAGCTCTACCTTTGTGACCTCTTTTAACCTGAATTATTTCTTCATAGGCCTTATCTTTAAAGATAGCAGCCACACTGGGAGTTCTTTAATATATGAGTGTTAGGGTACACAAATATTAAGTCTATCACAAAAATGACATGTATAGTAGTAAAAATCAATCAAACCATTCATTCAATTTGAAAGATAATGAAGTTATAAACAATTCTCAGAAAAATAAAAACAGATGGCTCTATACCAGAGTAAGCAAATCAAATCTGGCCATAAGACTGTTTTTGTATGGCTTGTGACCTAAAGGTAGTTCTACATTTGTTTTTAATATATTTTTTTTAATAATTAAAAGAAAAATAACATTTTGTGATGCAAAAAATACATGAAATTAAAATCTGAGTGTTCATAAATGAAGTTTTATTAGAACACAGTATATGCATTTGTTCAAGTATTGCCTATGGCTATTTTGTCAGTACATCAGGGTTGAATAGCTTCAACAGAGATTATATATGGTGCTTTCTTTACTTCACAGTGCTGCTCAGCTCACTACAAATTTCAGAAACATGATTGTGAATGGAGTCTCAAGTTCCAGGAGTAGCACCGTGACACAACATTTTTTTTCCCCCAGCGTATGTCCATCATGTGAAAACAAGGAAAGAAGAAAACTTAACTTTGAATGTCACATTTTTAAGAAACAATGAAGTATGCATTATTATCAAATGCGATGGCATTAGATTAGAATAGTCTATATAAGATTAGTAGGTATTTTTAAACATCCCCCTGCCCCAAATTTTTGTCCCTGAGAAAATAGACCCAAAAAGCACTGTGTTTATTATACAATGATAGTATGGCTGTGCCAAAAGTCAACATTGCCACACTAAGCATTTGCTACAATATTATTAATAGAAAAGAAATAGTCAGATAAATTAGTAAATTCAAAATGAAATAGCTCAACACTGCATAATTTTTTCACCACAACAAAAAAGAAATGAAAGAAGGAATGAAGGAAGGAAAAAAAGAAAGAAAGAAAAAAGAAGAAAAACAAGAGGGAAAGGAAATAAATCTGTAAATGTTTCCAAGTAACTCTCTTGATCAATTTGAGCCAGCTCCAACACATCATTGCTAATCTCATTAAAAGTTATCAGCAGCAGAAGGCTGAGTTGTAAATTATCTTTGAACTGGTAGGATGGGTTTATAGTTAATTGGTATATATTTTCAAATATGACTAGGAGCATCTATTTATTTTAGAGTCTGAAAAGAAAATATTAAAATATTACCAAAGTTCTTCCCCTTAAAAAGACTAGCTAATGGCAAATAAGACTTAAAATATTAACTATATTAGTTCTAAGATATAAACCAGTATATTATATATCAAAATGAAGTCTTTGTAATTCCTATCATATATACTGTACCCATAAGATTTTAAAAATGTAATGTATTATATTTAGTTATAGTTCTTTTCTCAGAAATAGATTACTTACAGTGTGAATTTTCAAAAATGATTTGTTGATAAGTTTATAGTTTGGCTATGGTTGTACAGAGGGTTTAGCATATTCCCTACATAAATTCAAATATGTTTTTGTGACTAAGTGTTCTCTTGCATCAATAAATGTGCTGTTTACATAAGAAAGGCTTTGTATTCATGAACAGAGAAACAGTTGCTTTCAGTCACTAGCTGTAGATGTTGTCAAATGCAATTCCTAGGAATTTGTTTTTGAATAATGAGAAATAAAGTACAGTAATAAAGACAAGGGCTAATTTTGGTAGGATGAGTTGATTATCATAAATCTACATAGTGACACAAGGTCAAATTAATGTAATCATTAGCTTGAGGGTATGAGTCAGTATCTGCCCCGCTTAGGTAGACCATTTTGCCTAGATGGATAGATTGTAGTTGACCATAAAGTATGAAAATCTGAGTTTATTACTCTGAAAATTTCTAATAAAGATAATAGTTAATTTTAGATTGTCAGAAAGCCATTAAAATTAGTTAAATGCTCTCTTAAAAGTAAATGTTTGTTGTATATGGGTGACAAGGTCACAGAAAATTTTTTTGCAAAATCATGACACAGAGCAAGTTGGCAACAAGGCAAATCTAATAGCTTTCTTTATCAAAAATAATAAAAAATATTACTCTTCATTCTCCTGATACTTAAAAACATGGTGTTCCCAAAGTTCTGTGGTATATTTATGATTTAAATGTCCTACCAGCCTTTTTACTATCTCCTTGACCTAATTTTAAACTTTGTGAGTGTAATTTATTAACATTAGTGTCCCAGACCTTAGCATAGTGCCTAACACAAAATAGCATTGCAAAATATGCAATTCATTCAAACTTACAATAAATATTTGATAGCCTACTATGTTCTAGGTACTGTGCTATGTCATGCAAATAAGACAGTGAACAAAAGAGAAAAGATGTATTCTTATAGTCTATTGTAAGAAAACAAATAATCAAAAGGTAATAAACAATGTCTTGGCATCTTCTAGTAAGTTCTGCAAAGGTGACATGACAAAGAACAATACCATGTCAGCTGGAAGACTTGATTTCGTGTCAGCAGTATACTCTGAGTTGATTTTTGAAGAATCAGAATAATCCAGACAAGATAGGTAGGTATTATTATGCTCCCTCCCATTTACTCACTGAGAAAGCAGGCCCAAAAGACCAGTGGTTAAGTTATGAAGAAGTTTCTGTTCTGCCTGCTTTTGAAAAAGTTTCACAGTTTTAGCTTAGTTTAGCAACACATAAATATATTGGCATGAATTTTGTAAAGTAGAATTTTAAAAACAAATTGAGTTTGTAAAAGAGGAGAAAAAAATTATAAACATGCATACACGCATATAAAAAAGTTCTGGGCTACAATTCCAACACAGATAATACTTTCTTTTATCTACTAGAGAATAATATATTTTTCCTTTACTATAAGTATACTCAAGGGTAATGTTAGGCCCAGGAAAATATACAGGTTTTCCATTGCTGGAAGCTGGAGTAATTTGAGAGACCCTTGTTAAGGAAAATAATTTAAAATTACAAGTAAAAGGTTACTAAAAGTCCTCCAAGGGCTTTAGAAGAAGTACTTCAAATAAGGGGCACCAAAGCATGTTTCATTTTGTGGGGAATAATTAGGATTGTCAGATTTAACAAATAAAATATATAATGCCCACTTAAATTTGAATTTTAGATAAACAAAGTACATTTTTAAAGTATTTTTTATATTGCATGAAAATACTTATACTAAAAGAAATTCAAGTTTAACTGGATATTTATATTTTATCTTTTGACCTTACAGTAAATCTCCTCCTTATTGGAGGGAAGAGTCTGAAAAGAGAAACTACAACTAAATTGTAGTTGAACATAAAGTGTGAAAATCTGAGTTTATTACTCTGATTAGTGGGAATAAGAAAGATTATTTTAAAACATCTTTGTTTGAGAGACCATCCTCTATGGGTCTCTCACCTTTCTGTACATCTATGCATTAACACCTAGTATCCTCCAGACAATTTTTTGAAAGATGTTTGTATAAACAAATAGTCTTGAAAAAATGATGTTTCTCTCCCTGCAACTGATTTGCTTACATTCCAAGGTAACAAATTCAATATCTTTTTCCAGAAGAGGATAATGGATAAGTTTTGATAGAATTCTCTTAGATAATATTGGGGCTTCCTAATATCAAAGGTTTTCTTCAGCAACACACCCTCACTCATTTACTACTCATATTAGAGTAATCAATGGATTCAGTTTGGAATATCATGCAAAACCTCCTGAAGCTCAACTCTTTAAATTTTTTTAATATGTTAATTTCTGCACTAATAAAAACAAACTGCATCTCACACACACATACACACACACACACACACACACACACACATACACTACTTCTGATGCTAAGAATCATCTTAGCTCTGCTGCTGTTTTTGTCACTTGCTTTTATTAAAGAGTCTAGAACAATAAAATGATCACATCTCCCAGCAACAAAAAATCAGAATCCTCACCTCACAAATTGACAGCTCAGCAGCTGGTTTAGGTTATTCCAGATTTTTATTTGCTTTTTGGGTATAAGTTTTGTGTCTTTCACTAGACACATAGCACAAGGTCAGAGATATATTATAAATTCTCGAAGTCCCAATACTAGCATTGTAAATTACATTTGATAAATGTAATTGCTTAAATATTTGAATGTGCTCTTTTCTTTCACTGCACTGTTTGGAAATTTGCTACAAAGTTGAGATATTGTTTTATACCCCCCCAAACTTGTCTCAAGCATTACAACATAGGTTATATACGGGAGAATCATTCCCTTACACATTGATGAGGTTTTGAATTCTTACAACTCCCCATATGGAGGGAATTCTCAGCACATTCCTAAATTAAGGTTGAGTCCCTTCAAAGAGATGCAGAAAAGCCTTCCTTTACTGCTCTTCCTTAAGATTCGTACAGTAAAAAGGCACTCAAGCTCTGAAGAGAACAATAGCAAGTGTCCTGTTCCAAGAAGTTCTCCTTGAGTAGAGTAGATCTTAACTTTCCTTAGACCTCTAAAAGGTAAACCACGCAAAGTTCAAGTTTCTCTTTCTGTCTCTGTTTCTCTTCTCTCTCTCTCTCTCTCTCTCTCTCTCTCTCTCTCTCTCTCTTTTTTTTTATGTGATCTGCTTGTTGTTAGCTTTCTATTCTAAAAGATGTCCCCATGCACACCGAATGAATTGGCATCAGAAAGCAGTTACCTTAGTTGTATTCTCTCAGGCTCAGTACTTTTCACTCTACCAAGATTCCACAATTTTTATCACTCTATCAATTTGCTTACCTCTGAAGACCAAGGTTTTAAAATTGTCTGTCACTGTTATCATTGTTATTGCCATCATTGAATGCTATCCTTCCCAAAGCAAATATCATCACACTTTGATGGCCAGCCACTGCTTCCTGCAGTGGAAAATCATGAAGACACTGCTTACTCCAGCTGTTTCTAACTAACCCTTGAGGCTGCCTCTGATTTAATGATTCACCATCTCTCAGCAAACTAATCTTTCAAAGTTGTCACAATAGTTTACAACACTATCAAATGTATTAAACTAAGTTTAGTGTTTATGAATCATAAATTTACTTTTACTATAATCTTCGTAGTGTAAACTGACAACTGAGCACAGTCCTAATCCAGTTCTCAGCAGCTTTCCTATTCTGTATTCAGTTCTTTAACTTAGTTGTAATGGCTAAAATAAGAAAAAAATGAGATGTTTGACTATACTAAACTAAAAACAAATCTTAAATCTGGCCATAAAAGAATGGGGTATGACACATGCAGCTCTATACTGTCTTTAACACTGTAGTATATGTGGTTTTTTATATACAGAGATTTATTCTGTAGCAACATTTCCCAAGGATTTATGTGTTGTGTCATAAAACCCTCAAGTTGAGCAGTAATGCCCAAGAAACTATATCCCACCCATGCAAAAGATTTAAATAAATAGCTGAGTGAGTGAGTAAATAATATTTCACTTATGGCTGCAACACTGGTCATATGTGAACTGCGAATATTCATTAGCTCACAGAGTTAAGATAGAACATAAAATACCAGAAATTTAAAAACAAACAATATTTAGTAAAATTTGCTAAAAGCCAATATTCTTAGTGCTTAGCAAAGATAGATCTAATATAATTCCCCAAAAAATAATTCTGCAGAAAAAAATATTTTTATTATACTTTGAAATAAAAACAATAATATATGATTCCTTAAAATGAACATATAGGTCTCATGTTGATTTATATTAGAATTTATCACTTAACTTTAAATTATACATTTCCTTCAGAATTTTAAAACCGTGGTGTGTGAAAACAGTGATATGTAAAGCCTCTGGTATAATCATTCACTGTGGCTCTTTATTTTTAAAACCAAATGTCAACTATTTTTTAATTATAATTTTATTACTAGTTTCCAATAAAATCAAATAATTCAGAATAATACATTTTTCTGTTTTGAAGAAATGTGTTTTTCAAAAAGTAAATTCACACCAGATTAAATGAGTTATATATCTGGTTACTTTTTAAAGTATCTATTAGTGTTCTGATTATTTCCAAAACTTCTGGAAGAAACATGGTTGCTTAGTTTAGGATCTTTCTATATAATCTCTTAGAAAATACAAAAAAGCAGCAAAGAGAACAAGAAAAAAAAAAAGAGAGAAAAAAATACTGAGAAATCAATTAAACAATAGAAGATGTGAAACCTTCAGATTCCAAAATGAGTATTAGTTTTACCCAAAACAATAGGACCTGGCTCAAGTCTTGAGGGAAAAAGTAAAATAGAAAATCAATGAGAGGGATTGGAGAGCCCAGCTGCATCACATCTGATAAAGTACTAGGAAATAAAAACTTTCTAAAAATGAAGACCTCACCCCACAGTGCAATCATATTTGTCATTTGCAATAATGCACGCAGAAAATAGAATGGACAAGGCTAATTCAGGATGCACTTTTGCACTGGATTTACTTTGGAGGAACAAAATCAGGGGTGTTCCTAAAGAATCACATGGAGAATGTAAATCTACCCATGGAAGCAAAGAATTAGCAAGCACACTATGCCCTCCACACAAAGGTACAAACACAGAAACCTCTGGAAAATTACTAGTTTGTGAAAATAATTTTTATTTAATTGCATACAAGATAAAAACTAACATGAGTAATAAAAGTATTATGAGAAAAATTGTGTGAATGTGCCATATTCAAATCTTACCTCCAGATAAGGAACATGTAATAGAAGCTATTGCTAAGCAGCATGTGAAAATTGTCAAACATTTACAATTAAATAAACAATCAAATGAAACAAGTCAATGAAGCCTTCACTTATGTAATGAAACACTGTGTTTCAGAAACATCAAATTGATAGAAGAGAGGGTAATAATAAAAAAAGAAAACACAGAAAAACATGAAATATAAGAAGCACTCGAAGAAGAAAGGGTAAAATCACTAATGTAAAGATTGACCTTGAATTAGCATGACAGAAAAAATAGTACAGGAAAGAGAAAAAGCCATAACTGTCAGTGTTTTTATAAATAAAAAATAAAAATAAAAAACAGTACAAGAAACTATCTAACTCAAGATAATAAATATATATATATATATATAATTTAAGTGAGTAAAATAACTGTAAAAATAGAAACTATTAATATACATGTAAACACTGATATGTACAAACAAAAACTGATC
>NW_006494613.1:11173852-11188416 GCF_000325575.1 Pteropus alecto
CTACTAGCCACCCTAATGAAGGTTATGTAATATTATATAGTATAATAATATATAATATAATACATATTATATATTGCATACTATATATAATATATAACAATGATGTAATTATCCACTAGCCACTCTAAGGAAGGAAAGATGTGGAGCAAGCTCATAAATACAAATGATTTGGGGAAAATAATCACAAATAAGAAAAAAATTTAAATCTACTTTTCTCAACTATGCAAATATACTTCTTTCTAACTATCTAGGCCAATAATTTATCAAAATGCACCACGTAAAAGATAGGAGAGTAAACACATCAATTTTTGTAGTAGAATTAGAGAATGTTGTCAAAGAACATAAACTCCCTCAAAAGCATCAGACCCAGGTGAATTCACAGAAAAATACTGTACATTTTATTCCATTAGGGAATTATAATGTGATTTACACTGTTAAGAACATATAAAAAGAAGAAATATAGCTAATGATTTGCAAGAACAATTTTTTTATAAATCATTGATTTTATACCTCACAATGTTACACAAAAACTACAGATCAAATCACTAATGAGTATATATTTTTTAAATTCCTAAATAAATTATAACAAAGAAATATTGAGTTGGTGCTGGGAGTATGAGGGACTAAGGAGACAGAAAATGTTTTCATTATATATTTTATATAGAACAGATGCCAGTATTTCCTAATTTATAATTTCATTATTTTTATATACAGCAATCTTCTACAAGAAAGAATTATTTTTCCATTATAATTATTATTTAATTATAATAATTATTTTATTACCTCTAGAGACTCATGCTTTGTTTTTTAAAATGTATTATTTATTATCATCACTATACTTTATCTATGTGAGTATATTAATACAGTTTTAACTTTTATTTAAAAAAGCAAAAGTGAGAGGGACTGAAATAATGAAGAAAAATACAATTGAATATCATTAAACTTAATTTTTTTATTTTCTAAATCTAACAAATAAACATAAGAATGGTATATTTTATTTAATAGAAATAAAATTAAGAAACATTTCAAAATAGCTATTATATATTTTCCACAAAACTTGGAAAAAATGTATTCTTTAATAATATTTGAAATTATTTTATTTTGCACCTTAATATTTTCCTGAGAAATTAATAAATAAAAAGTTTCTTCATCATTTAAAGCTACACATGCTTAAATATTATATTTGAAATATAAATGTTAAAAATGAAGTGATTAATTACAAGGCAAGTAAATTTTTTGTTTTAATGTGCGTATATCTAGAAAAGGCAACTAATTTTTACAAATAGACATTGCTCTGATATTAATTAGCTAACATTTCAGTTATATTCAAGAAATAAAATTCAGGAATTTAAATGTCATAGTTTCCTTCTATTTGGTTTATAGTAAAAACACCAATATGGAACTTTATGATAAAAATATTGGTGATAAAACCTGAGAGACCACAATGTTCCCTAATTGTTGCATGGTGGTCTCAGTGGTTTTCACATTGACTTTTTGCTATTTTCTTATCTAATGTGTGTTATTGATTTTATTTGTTATCTCTGTTTTCCCCTCTATTTTGATTTTCTTTTGCATTTTAAAAATGTTTCTCACATTTATGTTTAAAAAAGTCAAAAAAAAAAAAGTTGGGGGCGGGGAAGCCTTTCAGCTAGATTTATCAGTATGAGTATAATTTGTTACTGAGAGCAGGAATCAATTTTGGCTCATTATGTTTCAAGTGCACAACAGACACCTGTGGATAGTGGCTAACAAACAGCATAGTCCAGAACCTTGCAATGGTCCAGGTAGAGAATGGGAGAATGAATGACTTGACAATTTTCTGCCAAACATTTTCACCCAAGCTATAGTGCAACCCTTTCTTTGACCCTAATGGTCTAAAATATCATCAGAAATGGCCCTTACCATTCCTATGAAAATTAGCAAAAATTATATAAAATAAATGTATTAATGTATGAGCCATTCTGTGACAAGAAGGTCAATTCAGTCCAAAAGGCAGACAGAGAGACCCTGATTTGTCCTTCATTGTCCTCATCTTCACATATGTAACATTTTTTCCCAAAAGTAACCCAGAGTATCAAAATGCTTTATTTACTTTCTTGGTGCCATGTCTTTTATTTATTTATTTATTTACTTATTTATTTATTTACTTACTTACTTATTTATTTATTTATTTATTCATTTATTTATTTATTTATTTTGAGCAATAAATGTTCTCATTACTTAGTAAACTAAAAATTCTATTGATGAGGTTGTTTTCTTAACTTGAATTTCCTAAGAGTAAGCCATAAGGAAAAATACTTGTTTGTAATAGTTTATTTGGGAATGTTATCCTAGCAGGAATACAGGGCAGGGAAATAAACAGAGATGGAGAGAAAGTCAGTAAAAAGATATAATGTTGAGTTTTCATACCTGTAGGCAAATGGTTTTCCATCTCACCAACTTTATAAGTAGATTTAGGAAAAGTATTTCACAACTGTCTACCAAGGGAAGGGGAAATATTTATCCATCAGTCTTCATCACCTATTCATGAAAGGTGTTATCACCTCTGCTCAATTAACTGCTCTTCCCTTTCTAGCTGTGAATACGTACATGTGTGCAGATCAGAGAATCCTTGGCATCCCATGCTTATATCAAAGCAGCCCAAAGGGAAAGCGGCCTGATTGAGGTAAGACACTGCAATTTTACTTGCACTAAATTGGGCAAAGCTTATATAAAACTGGTCACTACTTAGTTGGCTAGAGTAAATGGTAGGGCAAGAGGATTTTGAAATAGTATACAGGTATATCTCAGAGATACGATGAGTTCAGTGCCAGACCACTGCAATAAAGTAAATATCTAAATAAAGTGAGTCACAATTTTGTTTGGTTCTCTAGTGCATGTAAAAGTTATGTTTACATAATAATGTAGTCTATTATGTGTGCAATAGCATTATGTCTAAAAGAACCATGTAAATATCTTAATTTAAAAATACTTTATTGCTAAAAACGCTAACTATCATCTGAGCCTTCCCTGAAAGTCCTAGTCTTTTTGATGATGGAGGGTCTGGCCTCAATGTTGATGGCTACCAATTGAACAGGATAGTGGTTGCTGAAGGCTGGGGTAGTTGTGGCAATTTTTTAAGACAACAATGAAGTTTGCCATAGCAACTGAATTTTTCATTCATGAACAATTTCTCTTTAGTATGTGATTCTGTTCAATAGCATTTTACACACAGAACTTAATTCAAAATTACAGATAATTCTCTCAAAGGTAGCTACCCCTTTATCAACTAAGCTTATATGATATTCTAAATAATTTGTTATTTCAGCAATCTTTACAACATTTTCATCAGGAATAGGTTCCATTTCAAGAAACAACTTTCTTTGCTCATTCATAAGAAGCAGCTTGTCATTTGTTAAGATCGATGATTTATTATTGCAACAATTCAGTCACAACTTCAAGTTTTACTTCTAAACCTAGTTCTCTTGCTATTTCCACCATATATGCAGTTACTTCCTCCACTGATGTCTTAAACCTCTCAAAGTTATCCATGAGGATTGGAAGCACCTTCATCAAAAGTCCTGTTAATGTTGATATTTTGACCTCTTTTCATGAATTACAAATGTTCTTAATGGCATCTTGAGTGGAGAATCTTTTCCAGAAAGCTTTTAATTTTCTTTGCCCAGATCCAACAGAAATATCACTATCTATGGCAACTATAGTCTTACAAAATGTATTTCCTAAATAATAAGATTTGAAAGTCAAAATTACTCCTTGATCTATGATTTACAAAATGGGCATTGTGTAGCAGTCATGAAAACAACATGACTCTCATTGTACATCTCCATCAGATCTCTTGTGTGACAGGGTACATTGCCAATTGGCAATAATATTTTGAAAGCATTTTTTTTTTCCTCCTGAGCAGTAGGTTTTGTGCAAGAAGACTTGTTTTTGGCCATCTCAATTTTTGAATGTCTTCCTTATTAAGTATAATCATTTCCAGCTTTTTATTTGAAGTGATAAAACCTCTGACTCACTTAAATACTTAAAGGCCACTGTAGTGTTATTAATTTGCCTAATTTTAATATTTCTGTCTCGGGGAATAGCAAAACCAGAGGAGAGGGAGAGAGAGATGGGGAAATGATTGGTTGGTTGAGCAGAAATAACATACACAACATTTACCCATTGAGTTAACCATCTCATATGCATGTGAATCATAGCACCCCAAAACAACTATAATAGTAACATCAAGATCGCTGGTCAAAAAACATCATAACAAATGTCATAATAATTAAAAAGTTTAAAATATTGCAAGAATTTCCAAAGTGTGAGACAGAAACATAAAGAGAGCGAATGTTGTGGGTAAAATGATGCCAATAGATTTGCTCTATGCAGTGTTGCCACAACCTTCAATTTGTAAAACCAAACCAAGCCAAACCAAACCAAAACAAAACAAAACAAAAACACAATATCTGCAAAGCACCATAAAGTAGAATAAAATGGGATATGGCTGCATAAATGTTTTACTTTTGTTTTCCTGGAACAAGGAATGTTTCCAAAGTGAATTCGATTTGCAAGCTCTTACAAAAATAGACCTATTAGATTATTTTAAATATGTTTTCTGAATTTTGACCTCTATATGATATCGAAAAATTTTAGGGCAAAATGTATTCAGAACTCACAAGTGAACACTTCATCTCCTAACAATCATTGTTCACATTTGTTTGAGTCCCACCATCTATGAGCATATATAAATATTTGAATGCTTATTCGTACCAAGGATGTGAAGTTCTGAACTCAGGGCAGCTGATGGTGCATGTCTTATGGTCCTTATCTCAAAAATAAAAACAATTAGTTTTAATTATTATAAACTATTATAAGCAATTAGTTTCTTAGTTAATTCAGAAGGCTTAAAATATTCCTCAATACCCATCTCCATTTTCATTCTGGAGGATTGATCTAGATAAAATACTTCTCGATCATTGAGAGCAACTCAATTATTATGACAATTAAATTAACCTTTAACAATACACTCATTTTTAAATCTAAGAATGAAAAGTTTAATTTTCATTAAAGTCATACCCACATTTTTCATATTCTAATGGAAAAATCTGATGTCAAAGAACTTTAAAAGCTTAGAATTCCAGAATTATGTTATAAAATTGTTTTTGGAATGTACCACAGTGTTTACTTATTGTATTTTCCTTAGTTTTTTTCTTTTTAAGTATGTTAAATTCTGAGCCTGAGGTCCATGCTATTTTATATTCTTTGTTTATAAGTTTAAATAATTATTAGAAATGAAAGAATGCTAAAATTATTCTTATGCTACTCTAATTCTCATTTAAAAACCTTATTCTTGCTCCAGTGTATCTTTCCGTTTAAATTCAAAATTTGAATAATTAAAATTGAAGTTTTATTTCAAAGGACCACCTCCATCCTCCTGCCAATGGATCAACATTAAAACTTTTATTCTACTTCTGTCAAGTTCTATCCTGATTGATGAGGCAGTATTGCTCATCTAAGTAGAGAGCTTTTGACATTTAAAGCAATTGGAGCAAATGAATATGATTTTTTTTCAAATGCTACATATATATTGTCTTTACTTTAAAACTTAAACTGCTTATGCAATGAGGAGGCTAAGTCTATTATGAATATCAGTCCAAAAATACAGTGGGAGTATTAGCAAGTAGAGAATGAAAATAAAATTGACTGAAAGTTAACTACATTTGAATTACTCAAAAAATACTAAGTGGCACTTAAATTTTAGGTCAAGATAAAACTTTTGTCTATTTTTTCACTTGAGCTATTTTACTTTATGTGAGCAATTAACAAAACAAATGAAAAAGTGACAAATTTCTTTGACTGGGAGGGTGTGTGCATGTGAGTGAGTGTGTGTGTGTATGTGTGTGTAAGTGTGTTTTCAAGGTTAAACCAGGGCAGCTCACTGAAAACTGAACTTTCAGAGAACAAAAATATTCAGAAGTACACGAGGTTTATAGTGAGGGAAAACCACAGACCATAGTTCTATGTAAGCAGATCTTCTTGCTCATATGCATGACCATATTTACAGGGACTAGGCTAATGAAGAGTAATAGATACTGAGTACTTATTATTATATAAATAACCAAATCATTTTTTCACCTATCATTAATTTATTAATTCATTGATTCACACAGATATATTGAGGTGCTATTTTTACTTTGATACTGATGGAGACCCTGGAAATACAAAAATGAAAAAGAAAATCTAGATTCTGTTGTCAATAATCACAGTTTTGCAAATACATTGGTGTATACTATTATAACTATTATGATTAGGTAATGGAATTCTGGACAAGAAGCTATTCTCCGAGCTTTTTCAAAGTACTTAGTGAGGTATTAATGAAGAAGAAATGCTTGCAATGTATTAATATATTGCAGTTATAAAGAAATTTATTACACCAGGGCATTGTAAAAATAGTAAACAACAGAATGGGGAGAGGCAGGAAGTGGTGGGATATTAAAGAAATTAACCACCTGGTGGTCTTGACAATGGAAGAGCAACTCCTAAGAAGAAAATTTAGATCAGTTTATCCAGTTAATCACCTCATCAAACTTCTGGCTCTGACATTAACAAAAGAATCCTGTAAGTATAATATATTAGTTGTGTCTTACTAAATAAACTTCTCAGTATATTTCACTAATCAAGTTTACTACTGTATCCTGACAAAAGTGGCACTAAAATTCTTTTGTTTATTTTATAAAATATTTACTTAAAACAGACTCATAATTTATATTCCATATATGTCAGATTAAAATAATGTATAAGGAAAATTTCGAAGTGAATTTCTTCAGGTGAGTCTTACAAAATGAGGTGTATATGAACACTCACTGGTACAGAAATCATATTTACTGATCTTCTGTTTTTATCTGTCAATCAATGAGACATTAAAGTAATGCTCCATAAGGAATAAAATCTGTTTATATATTTAATAGTTTAGGAAAGATGGTTATAAATTAAACAAAAATCTCTGAGAAATTACCAGCTGTGAACTCTGGGCATTTTCTTCTCAAAAGTCTGCAATACAAATTCATAGCTTATAGAAAAAATGGCATCATATTTTGAGCAATGGAAGATGATTGAAATAAGTTATTGTTGCAAACATTTGTTAAAAATTCAGTAGTTGATTATCACCTTTAAATGCAACACTTTGATTTATCCTTCTAAAATAATGAAAAGTAGAGAAAAAAGCATCAGATTATTTTGCTTCTTTTATAATATATGGAACTATTTACATTCCCATAATATCACATATTAAGAAATGATCAGATAACATACATTCAATTATGAAGTTAAATTTATAAATATAAATTTTCTAATTCAACTTGTATTAAAATTTCCATGAAGATTTTATATTTTTACAATATATTTCCTATAATATATAGAGAGTTGAAATTAAAATGATTATAAGAGAATGATTTACAGCTCATTGATTTAATTTAAAATTTTAAAAAATATTTTCCATGGACTTTTGTTCTATTGTCTACTCTTTTCTTTTTTCTTTTTTTTTCTTTCTTTTTTTGTTTCCTTCCTTCTATCCTTCCTTCCTTCATTCCTTCCTTGCTTTCTTTCAGAGAAGTAGTATTTAAAAATTTAAGTATCACCACAAAATTATGTAAAATGACTTACTGGAAATAATAAAAGCTCAAGTAAAATACTGTTTTTTAACTGAGGGAGTGAGTTTTAAAATCTTAATTAACCTTTTTAAGTGATACATTGCTTCCTCTTCTCGGTGCCTTAATTCAGTAGGTCGCCTATTAAACATTTCTTTAAACATTCTTATCACTGTTACATTGAGATTATAATATTTCATATTTTTCGATTCAGTGGAAAAGCACTTAAGTAAATCTGGACATCAAAGGGAATATGATAAAAAAGCAAATCATGCTGCAAATTCTCAAATGCAAAAATTCTCCAGAAATATCTTTAAGTGATGAATTAATATATTTGGATCCTGTTCAGGTAATGAAACTTTATAAATCTGCATTCATGATAAGATAAAAGAAATGAAAAGTAATTTAATGTCTCACTTTTACTTAAAAGAAATTTCCTATCAGAAGAATGTTGCTATAAAATTAATCAATAAAAGAACAAAAATAGAATATTATTACTATCAAATTCGTGTCAAATAAAAAGTAAATTTATGGACATTAAATTTTAAAAGCTAATTTTTTTTTTTTTTGTATGCAATATGCCTAGCACTGTTTTAAAGTACTTTAGATAAGTTTTTTTCTCACATTGATTCCATTAAGCTGATATGAGCATTATCTCCCGGTACAGGGAACACTACCGAGGCACAGAGAGTTTAAGAAACTTGTCGGAGGTTGCCCAGTTAATAGATAGATGGTGGAGCCAGGCTATGAGTCCAGGAAACTTGGCTCAAGATTTCATTCATATTAACAATAAAAAGCAGAAATAAAATTCTTAAACAGGAACCAGTTTGTGGAGGGGTGCTTAAGAAGAAGTAATGTCAGAAGTGAATGTAATAGCTTGTTAAATTTAAAAGATATGTTAGGCATGAATAAAAGATAAAAGTGTATAGCACAAGTACATAGGCCAATTATTAACAATCTAAGCACCAGAATAACAATTATCCACAAAATTATATGATTTCTGAGTGATATAAATTTAAGTATAATTCATGTTAAGTTATATATGTTAGGAAGCAGATTGGCTCCAATTTGATATATAACAGTATAGTTACAAAATAAAGACTCATCTACTTCCTTTTCCTGGATATCATATATTTTATTTAATCCTTGGAGCAGAAGAGAAAACACATCTTACTAACAAGCAGAGGGAAAAAAATCTATCTGATGTCACATACCGTGTTCTTTTGACAAATGTAGATTATAAGCTAAAGATTGGCTTTTCTAAAGATGTGTCTTTCATGTAGATTCAGTCTTGTTTTTTTTTCCTCCTTTACTTCATTTATACTTTGGAAAGCTCAAACTGGTTACATAATTTCAATCTACATCATAAGAATTCTAAATCTCTCCTGTTCTTTTTTGCATCGGTACTAAATTATTTCTATTTATCTATAAGATATTGCCGATTTGGTAATTTTATTAAATTAAGAATTAAAAGTAATTATCAGTTAGTTACAACAAATTCCTGATTTCTTAGTTAGGAATTAAAGACTTTCTAAATAGCCAAAATCAATCTATATTCCCTGTATCCTACATATTGCTATCAAATATCATAAAGTTGAATTGCTTCAAGTGGTCTTTAAAAATATTATGCTGCTATTAAAACTTGTTCAATAATAAATTGTTGATACATACACACATTTTATACACAGATATACAAAGACATTCATATAATAGAAAATGTCACAATGTTATGTTTTAGCCATTTTGTGATCTTTGGACATTTAAAGAATGAACCATCTGGTGTTGATATCAAAACATAGTATATTAATATACCTAATTAATATGTCTAAGGAAAAATTCGAATCAATATTTATTAAATATTTATTATAAGATCATCATTAGAATAGAATGTTAGTTTTCTCTAGTACATTGTAGGAATCCATTAAATAGTTGTTGAATAAACAAATGAGTGTATCAGTGAACGTGAATGGTATGCATTTTTAAATTTGCATTTTTTTAAAAAGTAGTATCTCATAACTTTAAAAATCAATTGTGAAATCATAACAGACTACAGTTTTAGGATATTACGTTGAGTTATCATACATTAATAGCAAAAGAAAGAATGATTAAACATGACATTTCATTCAAAATTATGCTAGGCTTTTAAACTTAGAAAACTTTTACACTGAAATAACATAAAATAATGTTTTACATGGGGCTTTTACTTGTTTACAAACTATTTCTCCATGGATCATATTTAGATTAAATTTTATTTACTACCACTAATAAAGTGAATTACATTTAGCAATATTACAATAATTTTACCCATTCCAAAATTTTACATTTGTACATTTGCTATTACTGAAGATTCAAGTTCAATTTCAAATCTCAAAAACTAAGATAAGGAATAGCCAATCTTTCAAAGGAATCTCTAGGGCATAACTTTTCTCAACTGCATGCTTTTATTCTTGTAATCAGGGACACAACTGAATCAGCACATGCTGACAATTGTGCTTACACAAGCTTCACAGACACTGTCCATAACTAAACTGAGAGAGTGATTCTGACATAAGACATGTAGGCTTTTTCTTTCACTAGTTTTCTTCATGTTTATCCATTTTGCCTTTCCTGTTTGATCATTAGTCTTTGTTCAAGGATGCTAGATAATCAATGAAAGCAGAAGAGCCTGGAGCCAATAATTAGTAAAAAAAAAAAAAATACTGTATCACACAACACAAGCACAAGTCAACATTTTAAAGAGTCTCTCTGAAAACGGTTCACTAGAAGAATCTTCATCATCAGTGATAGATCTGGACTTTATACACAAGAAGTACTTGATAATTGCGTGTGCATAGTGAAGATGGAAGGTCACTATAAGATGTCTGAAAAGACTAAATTTATTTATATGACTTGAATTAGATACTAAAAGTAATTTAATTTTTCAATATATAAAAACTCTGTGGCCAAAGACAGATTGTCATTTAAAGCATTTCACATGTAAAGATATATGAATAGAAAATAAACTTGTGAGAAAATGTTCAGCTTTTGTATTGTGTTTCCTCAAAATATCTACTATTCTGAATTGTAAAACCATAGATCATCTTTTCTTGTTTTTCAATTTTGTATAAATAGAAACATGGCTACTTTTATGGAACATTTCATATGTGAGATTCACTTTTACTGAGATAGCAGTGATTCTTTTATAATTTTACCATTTCATTGTTGATGTACATTTAGATTGCGGTTTAGAATTATAACAAATAATGACACTTTGAAAAGTTGTGTAAGTGTCTCTTAGTGTACATACATACACACTTCCGTTTTTCTGTTCCATGGGGCAACTACACTTTAAGTGCTGCAAAAATAGTTTCCCAATGTAGCTGCAACAGTTCATACTTTCTCTGGCAGTTAAGAAAACTAGTATTTCACAACCTCACCACCACTTGAGATTGTTCAGTCTTTATAATTTTAACCATTTTGATTGGTATACAGTCATATTGTATAGGATATTATTTTACATTTCTCTTATACTAATGAGCATCCTTTCTTATGTTTATTGGTCATTGTATCAATTTTGAAGTTACTGCTTAAATATTTTTTTCATTAAAAAATAATTTTGTATCTTTTTCCTTGACAATTTTTATATAACTAACTGAGAAATGTGTATAAAAATGTTCCATTATTATAGAAAATTTGTTTCATTTTCATTTTCATTCTATTGTTTTTATTCTTTATATTTTGGGGGGTTGTTATTAGTAGCTTAGAAATTTGAAATTGCTATAACTTTCCGGTAAAATTGCCATTTTATCATCAGTAAATGTCCCTCTTCTACAGTATACATTTAATCTTTGAATCAATGTTATCAGTTATCATTATACTGCACTATCCCTTTGATGGTTAGTGTTTTGTAGTATATAAGTTCCATCTTTGTGTGTGTTTCGTTGTTGCTTTTGTTTTGTTTTTGTTTTTTGCTTTGTTTTGATTTATTTCTATTCAGTATGCTAGTCTTTGACTTAGTTGTAGTTCATTCCTTTTTTAAAATGAAGATAGTTTTTTGTTTTTGTTTTTGTTTTTTTTTTTTTTTAGGCGAGACAACCTTTGGTTGACCTCACAGATTGCAAGGACCTTGTCAGTTTACAATCTCTTATTTTTTTTTATTTTTTTTTATGCCTACAGCACCTGGTCTTCCTAGGAGGTCTCCCATCCGGGTACTAACAAGGCCTGACCCTGCTTAATTTCTGAGATCACACAGGATCGGGCTGGCATGGCCATAGACAGCTTTTGTTTTAATGCTATATTTTTATCAAATGTGTTACTAAACTCAAGTATATATCATTGAACATCATTTTTAAAAAGAAATATGAGAAGATATTATAATGTGATATATTTCCTTTAATGTCCTATATTTTACTTTATGCTTTCAAAATCATTGTTATCAGAGTGTTAACATTTCACCAGATTGCTAAAAAAAAAAAAAAATCATCCTCTAAGCAGTCTCAAATGTTTAGCATATCTCATTGAATTTCCCCCCCTTAAACTTAGGCCCATAATTCTTTACTACCTTGTTAGTTCTATGCTGCTTTCAATCATATTCCTCCTGTTTTTTTTTGTTTGTTTGTTTTTGTTTTTTAAGCTTTACTAGTTATTCTCAATGGAGTGATTGATCTGACTTATTCTATCTAATGTCACCAGAAAGTAAACCACTCCATTTTATTTTCATATTGGTCACTGATTACATGTGGGTAAATTATTGATTTTTGAACCTCACCCATGTTCCTAAATCCTCTTACTGTTTTAAAATTTTTTCAGGTGATTCTTTTGGCCTTTCCAGGAACAGAATTATATGACATCCAAACAATAATATTTCTCTCCCATTTCCATTGTATTATATATTTCATACATTTTCTTATATCTATTTGCTTTTGCTAGTTTTTAAAAAAATATTTTAAAATATTAGTGAAAATAGATATCATTGTATTGTTCCCGACAATAATGTAAATACTTCTTACATCATCTATTATTATGAATCTGACTTTTGTTTAAATATTAATAAAATATCATTCCATTCTTATTTCTATTTCATTATTTATAATCAGAAGTAGATACTGAAACATCACGTATTTTTAACATTCATTAAAATTAGATTTTCATTCACTTATTCATTTGGTAAGTATAAAGTAGTTTTTCTAATATTCAATTATCTTTGCATTTGTGCATTAAACCATTTTGGTTATATTTTATTATTCTTGAAATATGATAAAGGATTCCTGTTAGCATTTTATTAATTTTCTCTGCCTTTATTAACAAGTGAGGTCATTTTATAGAGTTTTTTCTAGCTTTAATCTTAGTTTGATAAAAATCTATTTAGTTAGAGAAAAATCATAAAACATTTGTAATCTTTCAAATTTTTTATATTGAATATATACACAGATGTTTGCTCGAATAAAAATAATTTGGCCCTCAGAAAATTTTAAGAATAAATAATAGTATATTTTAAAAATATTTCTACCTAAATAAGATAAAATAAAATCAAAATTGTAAAAACAATCCAAACAGGCTACTGAAATTTAAATGTTAATCCTCTATTTGTCTGTGACGTCACCTATACAAATAGAGATCAAAATGTTTTACTTTTATGCATTTGTTCCAAAAAAGGATTTCAAAGATAACAATCCCCATTGTTACACGTATGTATAAGCTTTTTATTATTTTATTTTTTTGAGAACAGCTTTATTGAGATATAATTAAAGTGTGCAATTCAATGATTTCTAGTATACTCGCAGAGTTGCTATCATTTTAGAATGTTGTTATAAACACACAAAAAATTTTGCACCTTTTATTTTTAAAAAAATTTCTTCCAACTATTGGAGTGAAATTACACTGGTCCACAGTGTAATTTAGGTGAGCTACACATTTAAGATTAAGAATCCTAAACATGAGTTTTAGAATTACAAATTAAGTAGAAAAATCAGAGCAAATTTTCATCAGCAAATAACTTAGCCATCAATACATAACAAAATATACAAATGATTTTATACTAACAATATTTTATAATATTCACATATTACAATATCACAATAGTTTGCATAGACATTGTTACTATTTTTTACACTTATGTGCAAGAAAGAAAAGTATAAGTTATTTCCAAACTCAATTAACCATGTAAGTTTTCACTAAATATGCTAGTGACTCAACCAGAGGTTATGAGAGTCACAGAGTTAAAAACATTTTATTTGCTTTCATTTACCTCAGAGAAAAATTCTACCAGATGTTATAAAAATCAAATAAAAATATCTTTAAAACTCAATAAGAAATTGATTTCATTATTTTCTGTGTTTCTATAAGTTTATGTCTAAGACGTCACTTGCATTTGATAGCAAATACAAATGTACACATGCACACACACACACACACACACACACACACACAGTTTCTCAAAATAGGTTAGTCCAAGACTACAGGTCTCATATACACTCAAATAACCTTGAAAATTCTTTAAAAATTCCACTGCTGAGGTAAATCCAGAGATTCTTATTTAATTTCAGGGGTGAAGCCAAGATTAAAGTGGTTTTAAAAATAAATCTGACATGGATGGACCTAGAGGTTATTATGTTGAGTGAAATAAGTCAGAAAGAGAAAGATAAATACCATATGATTTTACTTATATGCAGAATCTAAGGAACAAAAAGAACAAACTAATCAAAAACAGACTCACAAATATAGTGGACAATTTGGTGATGGACAGAAGTGAGGGGGTTGGGGGAGCTGGGAGAATGGAGTGAAGGGTTAAAGAAGTACATATTAGCAGTTAATAGTTGGTCACTGGGATGGGGAGCACGGCAGAGGGAAATAGGTTAGCATTAATATGACGGCTAGGTGGAGGGCCAGGGGAGGGAGAGAGAAATTGGGGGTATCATTTTATGAACTATATAGATATCTAACCAGTGTGCTATA
>NW_006494613.1:11188601-11204093 GCF_000325575.1 Pteropus alecto
TTGTTTGTTTGTTTTCCTGATAATTAAAGAATTTAAATGACTAAAAATGCTATTATCTTGTTATCTTTCACAGAGACTAGCATAGAGTATTCACTAATTTGTGTATTAATGCAAGTGTTGGAATTATTTAAAAAGTGATGTTTGAAGAGTTATGGTCTCTCCTTTGATTCTTCTGACTCTCAAGGCTCCCAGCTCAATTCAATGCAGACCACATCAACAGCATCAGGTAACAGAACTAGAAAAATAAATAAAGAAAGAAAGAAAGAAAGAAAGAAAGAAACAAACAAACAAACAAACAAACAAAGATAATAAACCAGTTCAAAGTCTACCTAAGTAATCTAAAATTTGGTTCATATCCTAGGTCTCTGTTCACAAAATGTATATAGACAAAAAGATTGACTGCTGTATGCTGAAGACCAATTTTCATATCAACTTAATGTATAGACATCACAACAACCAAACTTACATTGAAATATTTTAAAGCTACAGTAAACTTACCTGGGTAACTGTTTGTGAGGTACAGTTGAATGGAGCACCATGTGCCATATTTAAAGGAGAAACGAAGGAAGAAAGAAAGAAAGAAAGAAAGAAAGAAAGAAAGAAAGAAAGAAAGAAAGAAAGAAAGAAAGAAAGAAAGATGGAAGGAAGGAAAGAAAGATGGAAGGAAGGAAGGAAGGATGCTAACAACTAAAAACTTGGACATCACTTCTACTCAGGAGAGAATAACAGAAATTTATTCTTTTGCCTAAAACAAAATATGTGCGCTCAAAATTGCCATAACTTTTTTCTGGAAAAAAATCTGTCTACTATGGACAAAAGAGAGGAAATAAGGCAGAGTCTACAGGTCTTGTATTGAGGAGATGGAGCTTGGAGTCCAAGAAGGGCAAAATGGTTTAGTTCACAGAGCAGAGTTCTGGAGAAAACTACAGAGAGAGCAAGCTCTGGTCATCTGCCAAGGGTCCTCAAGTCTTCAGCTGAGTGATAATAAAAGCATACTTATTAAGAAAGTACTTGATATGAGGGAGAAAAATCACCCAAAAGAATAAGAGAAAACAATCACAGGAGCTCACATAGAGTCGACAATAGTTTTCTTCCCATCAGTCAAAATAGAAAAACTCATAATTGATTGGGAGTCAAGTATCATAATCAGAGGGTTTTCCCTCAGTAGTGGGGAAAATGTAACCCTATACTAAGTGTTTTCTCCAATGCTTAACAAAACTTAAAATAATGTTGTATATCAATTTTACTATAATTAAAAAAAAAATAAGACCTAGATCTCAATCACTGATGTTGGAAATGTAAAAGTGTACAATTTGAAGAAAAAAAGTTTGTCAGTTTCTTAAAAAAGTCTCAGTCATTCTACTTCTTGGTATTTAGCTAATAGAAATTAAATTTTATATTCATACAAACACTTATAGAAGTAAGCACATAGTGTTATTTCTGTTAGCTAAACACTATAGATAACCCAATGTCTGTCAAAATGTTAATGAATAAACAAATTAAAGAATATCTATACAGTATAAAACACTACTCAAAATGAAAAGTAATTAAATGTCGACACATGTGTCAGCATGGAAAAATCTTAAAACAATTATGCTTTATGAAGGAAACCAGAAAAACTGATTATGTATTTTATGATTCTACTTATATAAAATTCTAGAAAATTAATACTGATCTAACAAGGGCAGAAAGTAGATTAGTATTGTTTGTACTTGAAGGAGAGGAATAAGGAGAGACAAGAGAGAAGAGTTATAAAGGGGCACAAGGAAACTTTTGCAGATGAAAACCCCAGAATAAATCTAACTCATCCTATGAATCTCTCTATGGACATAAAAAATATTAAATGTGATCTGCCACTTGAGTGAAATTAGTCATGTGCACCATTTTAGAATCACCTTTTACAAGTTGTATTTGAAAATATACTGATTTGAATTCTAAACTAGAAATATATGTTTTATATTAAATAAAGAGTTTTGTTTTTCTTTTTTCTAAAACACTTATTTTAAACGATTTATCTTACCTGCTTCTGTTTGTTCACATTTTCCGACAAGATAACTGAACAAAGTTTCTCAGGAAAAGCTATTCTTCAAAAAAAAAAAAAAAAAAAAGTCAAAGGTAATATTTTAAATCTTAGGTTCCTCTTTTGCACCATTGTTCTTTCATTAATTTAAAATTTTTTCATCATTATTAGGTCAAGCTATCTTTCAATACTCGGGAGAGCTTTTATTCCATACACAACCTTAACTTCAAATGACATGCCATTGGTTTTATTACCCATAATTGCTGCTACTTCTTCAAATAAAATTGAGTTTAAGAAATCTTTAATAATTGTGCAAAATTCAACCAGACTGCATTTTTTTTCCCCGCTTTGGCCTTCTATTGAGTCCTTTCAGTTGAGAATTAGTTTGTATTTATATTTCAATATTTATTTTGATATTTATTTGAGATGGAACTTTCCTTCAAAAAAAAAAAGAAAAATTAAATCAACACAGGAATAAATGTCTTCCCAGTCAATACTCAAAATGATTCCCATATTTATTAAGTGAATTAACAGGAAATATAAGATTTCAAATTATGACACATTATTTTTAAAATTAAAAGATATTTTATGTTAAATTAAGAAAAAGTAAACACTATAAAACATAAAAGAGGACTATATTAAAAAAATTCTGTATTATATCTCAAAGTAAGATTTATATTGTGATATTAATTTTTAAAAAGCATTTTCTTTAAATGATCTTAAAGAACTTTGAAGTCATTAAAAAAAGGATGAAGAGGTTCTGGACCAATAGATATAGATGAACCATGACAATAATTTTGAAAATGCTAGCAGAGATATAAACTGAACTTAGTGGATTTAAAGCCATAAGACTTGGCTATGAAAAAAAAATACAGTTATCTACTAATTCATGTGTTCTTTCTATTCGATTATACAATTTATCCTTCTTTAAGAAATAAAATGAGTAGGTAGCCAATTATTATGTAATAATTTCCAGAGCATAAGTGTTTTTATCTATAGTTTATACTTTTTTTAAAGGAGTGTGATATGTAATTATTATCAATTCCTTATGGTTAATGAAAGTGAAGTTTAAAAATGAAATAAAAAGCTCAGCACCACAAAGCCGGTAAGATTAACATCAGAACACAAGCCTAGGCCTTATGAGAGGAGAGAGTGAGACAGAGAAATTTAACTCTGAATAGTCTCTGACACATTTTGCCAAGTAAAGAGAGATCAGCCAAATGTTCACATATTCTTAGATGATAGGTGAATGTCATAAGTGAAAAAATAAAAAGAAAATGACTTTTATAAGGAAGCAATAATATTTGAAATCATATACTCTTGTACATGTTTAGTAGTATTAAATTGTTTATTGAATTTGCCTCACCACAGTTGAGAGACAGATAATCACATTTATAATATTACAGTTTTTACTTAGGTAGAAAACCATGATATGTAAAGTAACAAGCATTTTTAAAATGTACAGTATCATTTTTCCTAGTAATGCTCTGGAACTGAAGATTGGTTATTTTTTCCTGAACTGTTTTCCAAATTGAGTTTGTTAAGCCCTACGCAACCCTGAGTTCAAAAGGCTAGGATGAATTTTTGATATACTATGTCACTACACCATGGAAGGATGCAGAAGCTAACTATTTGAAGACAAATTAATTGGAAATTTTAGTGCAACCTGGACTGGGATGTAGAGGCCCATAGGCTCTAACAATGACAAAGAATCACAACCTTTCCAGCCTTGAAGTTGCAGAGAGAAGAAGGGATGTCACTAGAGCCCAGTAAATACTGGTACATGGGAAGGAAGACTACTTAATAGGGGATGTAGTTGAAAAGTATTCTGGATCCTGTAAAATGTAGACTAGAAGTGAGCGAAGAAATAAGCAGTCTGCCTCTGTCTGCCTACCTTTAATAATATCCTGCTATTTCTGCTCTTCGGTCAAATCATTCCAAAGCTAGAGAGCAAGAGAATCCAATTGATGCAGTCATAATAGTCAGTCTCCCAAGACACAGAGAAGGGTAGAGAAGGGCAGGGAGGTTAACCAGACATTTTTCAGTCCAATACCATTATGTGTTGTAATGTAAAATCATCCAGATAAGGCCAAAAAGGAAAAGGAGTGTGTTGTTGTAGTATTGACGTGCTCATATACAAGAGTATATGAGTTCAATAAGTGTAAATCATTTATTTTTAGTAGATTTCGGAAGGAGATGACTTTATGTCAGGAACCAAATGATAAGAAACAGCTCTTACTCTCTCCAAAACAATTTTGAAGGAAGGTTTTAGAGAGGGGAGTGCATGTGTTTTCTGTGTTAACGTGTTAACCCGTAACCATATTTCATCAGATGCTATATTGCTCTTTTCCTTGACTGTTAAAGGGGAACCAACCCTACTACTTTGGAGTAGCCTCCTGTTTAGTTGTGTTTTAAGCCTTCAAATAAATCATTAATTATTGTTCCTGTAAGTTATTGATGGTTGTGTTTGGAAGACAATTTCAACTCTTCCCATGAGACTAAAAGTGGGTTAATTGCTGCTTGTTTATTGCTATGACATTACACAGGCCATCACTTGGCTTTTCATTATAGAAACAGCCTGCATCATGCCTATAACTTTACTTCCTCTAGACTTATTATTAAACAACTATATTATTTCTACTATTACTCAGAATTTTAAAAAAAATACTACATTAGACATCAACTTTATCACATAAATTAAATATTTTATTTCTTCTCATTTTATCTTATGATTGGCTGATAGATGAGAGAGCCAAAAATCTCCCAAAGTCTTTCAAAATTTAAGCAAAGTTCAGTTAGCCATGATAGATATGTATTTAATCAGAATATAACAGGTTTAACCAAGAAATATTTGTCACCTATTCTGCAGTTTCAATCTTTCCAGTTAAGGAATTGTTCCAAAATCCTTTCTTTCTTCCTCAGTACCAAGGTCATTTCCTCTGTTTCCTTCTCTGTAAACTTTCTTCTTATTTAACTTTCCTATTTCTCTCTCTTCTTATTTGCTTGCTTTTTGTATAACCCATCCTTCCTCTCTTCCTCTCTTTCTCACTCCCCTTTGCCATCTCTCCTTTTTTTCTTCCTTTCCTCCTTTCATTTCTTCTTTTTTTTATACCTTTCTTTTCTGCTTTCCTGTCATCTTAGTATTCTATCTTCCTTATTTCATGGTTTTTTCTCCTTACCTTCTAGATTTATAAAACAATATTTTATGCAACATTAGAAAATAAAATAGGCACATCAAATGTCTGTGAGAATTAAAGCAAATAAAATAAGAGCAATGATATTATGAAGCCCCAAAAGCACTCAACTGGAACTCTATATTTGCTAGATATGTAAAAAAAATTGACTTTTGACCTCCTAAAAAATCAAAGAAAAAAATTTATTTTGTAAGACTCGTAGTGTCTATGATGTAAAATAAAAAGCTAGATGATATCAGGGAGGATATCTCGTTGACATATTCATTCTTTGTACAAATGTATATTGGGCATCCATCATGTACCAGGAATAGTCTAGGTTTCAGGATATAGAATTTGACATAGTAAGCAAACTCCATGACTTCGTGAAGGTTACATTTTAAAGAGAAGAAAAACAGTAAGTGCAATAAATACAAATAAAGTATGATGGATTGTGATAAGATATATTAAGAGAAAAGTATAAAATGTAAACACAATCATTCGGCTTAATTAAAAATAAAATGTGTTTTCTCCAGAGAATTTCACGAAGAACATGTCCTTTCAGTATTTTTGCCAATTTTTTTTTCTTTTTCAATTTATTAATAAGAATTGAACTTCAGCACCTCGAATGCCAGTGTAATTTGTTGCTAATTAAGAACTACAGTTCCAAACAGAAATTCTGCAGTTATGGTTTGGCTTTCTTTAGGGAAAATTAAAAAGTGTACCCAAAATCCAGGCCTATATTAATGGCTACTTAAGTTTTATAGAGTCTTGGTTATCTCCCTTATGTTCTGGAGATTAATCTGATTTTTATGCATTGTAAAAATTAAAAGACTTAATAACAGTTAATTCTTTTTCTACAAATTATTAATGTTTCTTATTTATTTCCATTGAGTCATTGGAAGAGATCACCACACATTTCACAAAGACTAAAAAGCAACATCAGCAAATAAACATAAGTAAAATGTGTGGCGATTTCTTCCAATAACTCAGTGAAACAATTTTTTCCATAGGTTTCTCACAGTGATTTTTTTTCAGAAAATACTTCTGTTAGTTTTCTATTCTAAAAATATAGATTGATCCGAATTATTAAAACTCTGGTATATTTGTGTGTGTGTGTGTGTGTGTGTGTGTGTGTGTGTGTGTATGTGTGTGTATGTGTGTGTGTATAAAGGGATACAATTTCTGGCATTTAAAAAATATATTTAGAACACATGCACATGAAGCACTTTGTTCCAGTCTCTTCTGAATGCTGAAAAAGAAACAGGAATTGGGAGACATATACCCTTTTTTCTTATACTTTCTAACTTTCGTGGAAGGGTGGTCACATTTTTCTTTATTCTCCAATTCAGGGTTCGAATTTGAGGGACATGTTATCTCTTTATCACCCTTCCAAAACCAGATACAAAATTATCATGAATAATACACTATATTTTGGTATACTTCAATAAGAAATAATAGTAAGTTCATGTAGAGAGAGAAAAAAAGCCTGACTTCTTCCCTGGCTTTCTTCCAACTTAGAGCTGGTATACAGCTCTATTAGGCTGTCATTTCCACCTACACACCTTCACAGTTGTAGTGGAAGTACATCAAAGATACAGACATTAACGTACAGATAAGTCACCTGGTATTCCCATTAGTCTTATTATGCTCTGAACTGCTTAATTTCATATATATGACAATGTAGACACATTGACTCTGCTGGAAACCCTTACTTGAAAGAAGTCACTTGACACAGAGTTTCAGGAGAAAAACAACAAGAATTAAAGTATGTGGGACAAAGGAGAAGCACATTAGCCACTCTCCTTGTTCTGATGGTGGAAATTATCCACCCTGGGTACTGAGTTTAATTGCTGCAAACAGCTCCAGAAGCCTGCACTTTCATCCCCATTGTAGGTCAATGAGCATATTTGCATGGTAGAAATTATTAGCTACTAGGCCTGCCCCCAGGAGAGTATCCATGATGCTATTCACAGGCCATTAACAGCAGAGTTCACCCATGACCAGTGGAGGCTGAAAAGAAATGTTCTCTCCTTGAGAACAACCATCAGTGAATGGATGTCATTCTCTTCAGAAATATTTATTATTTACTTGTGCAGTTCACAGATTTTTATGAAATTGATAATAAACCTAAAATATTCAGAAGCACACGTTTACTAGAGTATTTCTTAGTTTCTTTTTCTTTGTTGTTGTTGTTTAATTAAAGCGGTTTCATAATCCTTATGATAGAAATGTGTTTGGAACTCTTTAGTTCATTGTTCTTTTTTGTTTTTTTTTTTAAACTTTATTTTTTAAGTAAAATCATTAAGTAGAAACATTTACAGAATTTGAATAACTCTAGGAATGACTTGTCCTTTAATAAGAAAATTGCTTCTAAAAAGTTAAGCCTGAAACCAACAGTATAAGATTCCTTAAATAGATCAAAAAGAAGCAAATTTAGATTTCTAAGAAAAAAATATATTGATCAATACCTAATATACAGAATATAGCATAATGGTTTATGAAATATACTTCCAAAATTGGTTCTTTGCAAAGAAATCTGATGCCTCTTGTAATCCAGTTATTACATATCTATGTAGGGCACATAATATGTGGCCTGCAATGTTGCATTAATATTTGGGATGAAAATTTGTTTAGAAATAATCTTGTCACTTTAATCAAAGTTTGTTAAATACAATGAGAAAGGAAAAGTAGAATGACAGTTACCTGGGGGGCGGAGGGTGGGCGCAGAGAGAATAAACTCATAACTAAAGTTTGACAATCATAGAGCTGGAATCAACTTTCAGAGATCAGTTGGTTCTTGTCCTTCTTTAAGAAGGAGAATAAGTTTACCACTTCATAAACAAACAAAACAATGTTTTGTTTTGTTTTGTTTTCCAGTCACTGCTTTGCTTTAAGAAGTCATTGCCATTCACAGCTCTGATCTACATATTTACTTAGTAAATGGAAAATCTACTAAATGAGTCACGCTGTCTTCCCTGTTTATTGCTGGAATCCTTCGAAGTAAGCTCTGACTTTTCAGTTTGACAAGATATCATTAATGCATATATTTTACTTGCTTTGTACTGGATTATGATTCAGAGCTTATCATGTGTAATACTTTTAAAGATATTTTACTCCAAATTATCAATCCTGAAGGACTTAAATTCTTAGTTATCCTGACTATGTGAAACAGTTGTAATGATCCTTTTGTTGTTATCACTGGACAGGGCACTGAGATTCTTCCATGCTCAGCATCCTCTGGTCCCATCCATCTTCACTTCACTTCATAGCTACTCCCCAAAATCCCCTTTGTAGTTAAGAAAAACTTTCCTATATAATACCACAGCTGCATTACTTTATTTCCTATTCACTAGTGGCATGAGAATTATGAAATGGTGAGATGGCTGTAACTAAAAATTCTACAGAATGATTACTGTGAAGGATATATAACACCATTGTTTCCTAAAATATCTAATTAGCAGAGTCAAGACTCATGAGACTGTGAAATGTATCCTCATATATAATAAGAATTTAATGTGTACTCTTCTCTCCCTTGGATCCAGGGTCTACATGCTCTGTTTGAGGAGAAAATATGTTCAGAGAATTCACCCCATTCTGTAGAGAGGTACTCCAAATCCAAAGTCTATTGTCTCTCAACAGACATCATATTTGAGACTTCAAAAAGCAATGTTAAGGGATAACATAAAAGTAAAGAAGATACTGAAAGAACCCACAGTACTGATGCATGAAGAAGTAAGGCAGATAGGGAAATACAACCAAAATTAAAAATAATTGTATTTTCAGTAAAGTGTAGCCAACCTGACACTAGGTGGCTGATTCGTTCCTTCAAGACATGGTAGTATACTAAGGGGACAAGAATGCTGATGCTGTCATGTTGGAATTTCAGTCATGGCAATAGCCAGAGCTGACATGATGAAGCTAAATGAATTGATGTATACAATTAAATCCTTGCTCCCTGAAGCCACGATCTCTTTGGAGCAGAATCATGTGTTTCTAATGAAAGAGATTTGTGGATATTATAGTCTAAATATTTGTATTTCTACAAAATTCACATGTTGAAATTCTAATGCCTAAAGTGATGGATTAGGAGGTGGGGACTTTGCGAATTGCTTAGGTTGAGGAGAGGAACCTCATGAGCAGGATTAGTGTTTTTATATAAAAGATCTCACAGAGATTCCAGCTCCTTCCACCATATGAAGACACAGCAAGTGATTGAAAGTCCACAGTCCAGAAGAAGGCCTTCAACAGAACCCGATCTATTGGAACCCTGATCTTAAATTTTCAGCCTCTAGAACTATGTGAAATAAATTTGTGTTGCTTATCACTTACCTAATCTGTGATCCTTTGTTATAGCAGCCTGAATGAAATAAGATGATAGACTTCCACAGAGTGGGTCTTTTTCCTTCATGTCATTGTTCAGTGTTCTTCAACTAAAGCAGCTTCTTCTCATACTCAGAATATAGAATAATTTTGCATGACTCATTCACTCACTCTTTAACTTTCTTTTTTGCTTTTTATTCTTTAAATATTAAGAGCCTCATCATCAATTATCTCACCTATACACATGATTGTTAATGACATGATGAGCTAGTCTAGTCATTCTCACTCTAGAATAAATTGTAACATAGAGCCAGATAATTGACATATATAGATAACTCTGAGGAAGGATTGTAAATATATTGTTTTTGGCTTTTGTATTGAGAAGGGAGATCTTTGTCTGAATACTATTTTGATTGGGGATTCTCAAAATTAAAAAGGTGGAGTTGAAGAAGGGCAGCAAGAAGTAAAATGAACAATGTTCGTTACATCAGATTTTATCTTTTATAAGTAACTGAAAATCAACACTATGCTTAGATGTGTTGTAATACGTCCTTATTCTATTTTAATTCAAATCATTTTCTCTAATTCTTCTTACTAATCAACTATTTTAAGTAAAAATATTAACCTCATTTTTATGATACAGCAATCATTCATCTAGCCCTAGAATAAGTATAGGTAGCTTTCTTCATCTGAAGTTGAAAAATCATAGCTATTGCACATTCTTGTATTTGAAATTTAAAGCACATGCAAGAAAATGACTCTTGGACATGGTTCCATAATGTAGTGGTTAGCCCATCTGCTTTACATGCCGAAGGTCCTGGATTTGCACCTCAGTGGAGCCATGGTCCATGATCTACGGCCATGCCACCCTGAACAAGTCCGATGTCTGATCTCAAAAGCTAAGCAAGGTTGGACCTGGGTAGCACTTGGATGGGAGATCACCTAGGAAGAGCAGGCGCTGTAGGCATAAATAATAATAAATTTTAAAAAAAAAGAAAATGAATCTTTTTTTTTAATTGAGAGATGGACACGTGTGACTATGGCAACCAAAGAATTGTATCTAAATATCACCAGACAAGATTGTTTTGCTTAATTATATCTTCCTAAATATTTCATCAATACCTTAATTACTATGTACTGGAAAAGTTGATATCATAAACACATTGAATATTATCTGTAAATTTTTAGACATAATACATGTACACATATATTTAAATCTTATTTGTGTGGGTGCATATATGTATATCTATATACATAGCTAAATAACTTGAATACTTACTTATGCTTTCAGGTAGAAAAAACAGACTTTTTTTCTTGTTATGATTGTTGTTCTATAAATACTCTGATGATATAATGAAAGGTGAATTAAATCATTCACTAAACACATATTATTCACTTATTCACTTCAGGACAAAATCTTAAAGGAAATGAAAAAACAGAATATATATATTTTTTTGTATGAAAAAGTAACCATAGCTATATTTGGGGATCATTGCTCATGATAGCTGCAGATTTCACTGTATTGTGCATGGAGGCTGGCACACCTGGTAGATACGGGAATTTATGAGGATAAAGGGAGATAAGAAAATGAGCCAGTTAATGTGACACAAGGACAGAGGAAATAATTTCTGTGATGTGAAAATACAAATATGTTTCTGGAATGGGAAGAAATTAAAGTTGTGTTATTTTCTGTGTCGTAATTATACTGTCACTCAGAAACATTGAATAGATTTTATACATACAAGGAAACTATGGAGAGATGAAGAAAAGAGACATATCTTGAATGTGAAGAAGGAGGTAAGAAGAAAGATAAGATGACAGCCCTGAAGAGGAATTACTAAAACCAAATACTAGCAATTATTGTCTTCAGAGGAGCAGGTGGATGAATGAACCAATCAGAAGAAATTTTAGTCATCATTCATCCCTATTTTCTTTTCCCAAGGACTCTTAGAAATATGAAGATGATATGTGCTCAAATTGTAAAGAATAGAGGCTTGTGATATCTTATCTAAAAGCTGAAGGAAAGTGGGTCTTTAAAAATGGAAAGTTTGGTAACATGCATGTTTGTACACAAGGGTACATAGGCACATATTTTTGTCTTGATGTTTATTTCATGTAACCACAGCTCTTTATGATTGGGTTAACTATCTAACTCTTTTATTTGCATTCACACATACTATTTTATTTTATTTGTTTCAAATATTCAATACATTGGTTAGACATTTATATAGTTTATAAAATGACCCCCTTAATTTCTCTTTTTCTCCTCTGGCTCTCCACCTAGCCATTACATTAATGCTAACTGCATTCTGTATGCCGTACTCCCCATTCCTGTGACCACCTATTAACTACTAATTTGTACTTCTGTAACCCTTTACCCCATTTTCCCAGTTCCCCAATCCCACCCCCCTCTGTCTGTCACCAGATTGCCCTCTATATTTGTGAGTATGTTTTTGATTAGTTTCTTCTTTTTTGTTCCTTAGATTCCACATATAAGTGAAATCATATGGTATTTATCTTTTCCTCTATGACTTATTTTGTTCAGCATAACAAACTCTAGGTCCATCCATGTCATTGCAAATGGTAGGATTTCATTTTTTTAATAGTTGAGTAATATTTCATTGTATGTATGAATCATAACTTCTTTATTTAATTATCTATTGATGGGCATTTAGGTTGCTTTCATATCTTGGCTATAGTAAATTGTGCTGCCATAAACATAGGAGTACATAGATCTTTATGAATTATTGTTTTGGTTTTCTTCGGCTAAATACCCAGAAGTGCAATTGTTGGGTCAAAAGGTATATCCAGAGAGAGGGGGAAGATGGCAGAGTAGGTAAAAGCAGGGTTTGTCTCCTCCCAGGACTGCATTGAAATTACAACCAAATTATAAAATAATCAATGTGGAGAATCACTTGAAGTCCAGCTGATCATAACTCCTACATCTGATAATATAAAGGAGCCACATCAAAGCCCGTAGGAAGTGCAAAGTCCCGAATTGGGTTGGACCCACACCCGCGGGTGGTAGAGGATCACCAGCAGGGAGATCCAGGTTGCTGGGGCTCTCCTGAAAGAGAGGAGGGTCCTGGTCTATCTGGAGGCTCCCCAGCCTAGGGTCCCAGCCCAAGAAAGAGGAGATTCCAATAACTCTGACTGTAGAAACTAGAGGGGATTCCGGCTGTCTGGGTGAGACAGAAGGCCACTGAGCCCCTACACATCCCTTTGAAGGACCCGCATGAAGTTTTTCTGACCTGTGGACACTCACCCAGGACATCAGTGGGGGATTTGAGACTTGCATGGGATTTATTCTGAAAAGTTTCCATTAACTGGAGTTCGAAAGAGGGCTGGAATGGTAACCATCATTGTGCCTTAGTCCGGCCCCGCTACAGACCACGTCAGCTTGATTGTGCAGACCCCTCCCACAGAGCCATTAGGAGATCCTGGTCCGAGGAGATCAGCCTGCCCCATGTAAACTTCAGACTGCTGGGAGCAGTTGTTTATGGTTGAATGCCACGTCCTAAGCTGAGTGATTCAGAGTGAAGTAAGTATTTGCAGCCAGGCAGCCATTGTTGTGAGCAGCATTTCTAATTTCAGCAACAGTGGTCAGTGCTGTGTGCCCCATTTGAGATAAGATCAAGCAGATCACTGCTGCCAACATGAACTTGGGCAGATATTGGAGACTTGTGGCCCAGTCCCAGACAGCAGTTGGTATTGCTGCAATCAATCTGGGTGGTCTGTGGGAACTTACAACAGTTACCAAATTTCCAGCATGACTGAGGCTGTTTCGATCTGACAGCCACTGTCTCTCTGAGACCCCGCTCTACCGAACTTGCAGACTGCCAGGGGCACTGTTATTGGCTTGCTGCCAAGCTCAGCTCCCAGTGATTCAGAACCAAGTGTTCACAGCTAGGCGGCCATCATTGTGAGTGGCCTTTCCCATTGCAGCAAAAGTAGCCAGCCCTGTAAGCTACATTTCAATTCGCAGGGGGAGACCAGTGCTATGAGCCACATTTCAAGGGAAAACATGGTGGAGTGAGAGACATCCCCAGATCTCTCCCCTTGAAACAACAATAAGCTGAACATCTAAAACTCAACAAAAAAACACTGAAACTGCACACCAGCACGTCTGAGTGTGGGATCTGTACATAAGAGTTACCATAGGTACTTTAAGGCATTACATAAAGCAGGGATCCAAGAGGCTTAGACGCCACCTACTGGAAACCAAAAGAATAGCATCTTCTTTGCAGTAGAGTACAGACAGACCTTTATATAATAAACCTTCTTTCTGGAAAACAGCATAATACTCTTCCATTAATGCTCAGGTGGAGAAATAGCCCATCAAACACCATGAACAATCAAGATGGCAAGGCATCTCAGAAATAAAAAGAAAAATCTCTGGAGAATAAGCTTAGAAACATAGAAATATGCAACTTAAGTGACAGAGAATTTAGGATGGTACTTCTGAAAAACTCAATGAGAACAAAACAACTCATATCAACAATCTCAGGAATTGAAAAAAACAACTAGATGAGCAGAGCAAGGAGATTGAAACCTTCAAAAAAGAACCTAATAGAACTTTTGGAGATGAAGAACACACTGTAAGAGTTGAAAAATGAAATAGCAAGCTTGGGAAATAGAGTTGACTAAATGGAGGAAAGGATCAATGATCCTGAAGACAGAAAGCTAGAAATGCATCAGAAGGAAGAAGAAAGAAACCAAAGAATGAAAAATAATGAAAGAGAAATACAAAAACTAGCTGATATTATCAGGAGAGGAAACATAAGAATAATAGGCATTATTGAGGAAAAGACGCGGGGACTAGAAAGCATTTTCAGACAAATAGTGAATGAGAATTTCCCAAATCTAAGGAATGAGCTAGAGCTTAGAATTCAAGAAGTCAACAGAACATCCAATTATCCCAACCCCAAAATGCCTTTATCAAGACACATTGTATTGAAATTATCAAAAATCAACAACAAGGATGGAATTCTTGAGGCAGCCAGGAAGAAGAAAATGGTAAGATATAAAGGTAAATGTATTAGATTACCATCAGACTTCTCAGCACAAACCTTACAAGCCAGAAAGGAATGGAATCAAATACTTAAACTATTAAGTGAAAGGAATTACCAGCCTAGAATAATGTATACAGCTAAGCTCTCCTTTAGATATGGAGAAATTAAGACTTTTCCAGACATACAAAAATTGAAAGAATGCTCCACTATGAGACCTGCACTACAGGAAATGATGAAAGAGGTCAGCTCGCCTAAAACAAAATAACAACAACAAATATATATATATAAAATTAGGAGTAAAGTGACTATTGGGCAAATAGAAGCAGAGGAGTGCAACCATTACTAAGAACAGGGCATTATAGCTTAAATAATAAATGAATTTTTATAACAAGATAGTAATGAATGTTCAGCATACATAGGGATAAATTGAGACAACAATGACTAAAAAAGGGAGGACTCAAAGATACAAATTCGCAAAGGGGAAGAGTGATAAGGCATACACAGAAAAAAATGCATGACTTTATATATATAACTACCCTTTTCATATTTGTAACAGTAACCCCACACCAAAGATTCAGAGCTGAAGTATATAACATAAAAAAAGAAGAACCAAAGGCAAAACACACATATGCCAACCAAAATAAAGAAAATAGAAATACAAGGCCAAGGAAGTAATGGAAACACCGAACTACCAGAAAGCAAAAGATAAAATGTCTAAAAGAAGACCTCATATTTCAATAATCACCCTAAATGTAAATAGACTGAACTCACCAATAAAAAGACACAGAGTTGCAAAATAGATCAAAAAAAAACAAAACCCAACCATATGCTGCCTCCAGGAGACACATCTCAGCTCCAAAGACAAATGTAGACTTAAAGTGAAAGGGTGGAAAATGATATTTCAAGCAAATGACATTCAGAGAAAATTGGGAGTAGTGGTACTAATATCAGATGAAATAGCTTTCAA
>NW_006494613.1:11204199-11242691 GCF_000325575.1 Pteropus alecto
AGCCAAACAGAATAGCAATAAGGAAATAACATCCTTAAATAACACATTAGACCAACTAGACATAATTTACATTTACAGACCCTTCTATCCCCAAAGACCTGCTTTTACATTCTTCTCTACTGCACATGGAACATTCACAAGGATTGATCACATACTGGGAGACAGAGATAGCCTCAACAAATATAAGAGGGTTGAAATCATACCAACCATATTTTCTGATCATAATGCTTTGAAACTAGAGATCAATTGTAAAAAGAAAACAGAAAGAACAACAAATAAATGGAGATGAAACAACATGCTACTGAAGAATAACTGGGTCAGAGAAGAAATAAAAAGTGAGATCAAGAGATAAATAGAAACTAATGATAATGATACTACAACATATCAAAACTTTTAGGATGCGGCAAAAGCGGTCATAAAAGGAAAGTTCATATCATTACAGGCCTACCTCCAAAAACAAGAAAAAGCCCAAACAAACAACCTAATGCTTCATCTTAAAAAACTAGAAAAAGAAGAACAAATGAAGCCTAAAGTTAGCAGAAGGAAAGAAATAATCAAAAGTAGAGCAGAAATAAGTGAAATTAAAGGCAAAAAACAATAGAAAAAATAAATGCAACAAAGAGCTGATTCTTTGAGAAGGTTAATGAAAGAGACAAACCTCTGGCTTGACTCACTAAAGAAAAAAGAGAAAGGACAAATAAACAAAATCAGGAATGAAAGAGGGGAAATTATGATTGATATTGCAGGAATACAAAGTATCATACAAGAACACTATGAAAAAGTATATAACACCAAATACAATAACCTAGAAGAAATGGACCAGTACTTGGAAAAATACAACCTTCTTAGACTGAATCAAGAAGAACTAGAAAATCTAAATAGACCGATCAGTAGTTTGGAAATTGAAACAATTATCAAAAACTTACCAAAAAGTAAAAGTCCAGGACCAGATGGCTTCACCAGTGAATTTTACCAAACATTCAAAGACGATTTAATACCTATTTTCCTCAAATTCTTCCAAAAAAATCAAAGAGGAGGCAATACTTCCCAACTCATTTTATCAGGCCAATATTACCCTGATACCAAAACCTGGTAAAGATAACACAAAAAAAGAAAACCAGTATCTCTCATGAACACAGATGCAAAACTCCTAAATAAGATACTAGCAAACCGAATACAGCCACATATGAAAAAGATTATACACCATGATAAAGTGAGCTTCATCTGAGGGGCACAGGGATATTTCAACGTATGCAAATCGATTAATGTGATACAACACTTAAAGAAATTAAAAAATAAGAATCATATAATCATATTAATAGATGCAGAAAAAGCCTTTGACAAGATACAACATCCATTTATGATCAAAACTCTTAACAAAATCAGTATAAAAAGAAAGTATCTTAACATAATAAAGGCCATCTATGACAAACCCTCAGCCAACATCATACTTAATGGTGAAAAACAAAAAACCTGCCCTCTGAGATCAGGAACAGGACGAGGCTATTCACTATCACCACTGTTATTCAATATAGCATTGGAGGTCCTAGCGATTGCAATCAGACAAGAGAAAGATATAAAAGGCATCCAAATAGGAAACTAAGATGACAAACTGTCACTATTTGCAGTACATGATTCTTAATATAGAAAACCCTAAAGACTCCACAAGAACACTACTAGAAACAATACGCAAATACAGTTAAGGCTCTGTTTAGAAAATCGACGTTCAAAAATCCAAAGCGTTCCTATACTCTAACAACGAAGTGTCAGGAAAAAAAGTGAAAAAAATAACTTCTTTCACAATTGCAACAAAAAGAATAAAATATCTAGGAATACATTTAACAAAACATATGAAGGACCTTTGTAATGAAAACCACAAGGCTCTATTAAAAGAAATTGAAGCAGATACAAAGAAATGGAAAGATATTCAGTTTTCTTGGATTGGAAGAATCAATATAGTTAAAATGACCATATTACCTAAAGCATTATACAAAGTTAATGCAATCCCCATCAAAATCTCATCGGCACTTTTTAAAGAAATAGAACAAAATCATCAAATTCATATGGAAGCACAAAAGACACCGAATTGCCAAAGCTATCATAAGAAAAAAAGAATGAGGCTGGAGGCATCACTCTACTCAACTTCAAATTATATTACAAAGCAACAGTAATCAAAATGGCATGGCATTGGCAGCAAAACAGATACATGGACCAGTGGAACAGAATCGAGAGTCCATGAGTAAACCCATATTAATATGGGCAAATAATTTTCAACTAAAAAGCAAAAAATACACAGTGGAGAAAGCTTCTTCAATAAATGGTGCTGGGAAACCTGGAAAGCCACCTGCAAAAGAATGAACCTAGACTGTTGTCTATCGCCACATACCAAAAGGAACTAAAAATGGATTAAGAACATGAATATAAGACCTGAAACAATAAAATGCATAGAAGAAAACATACAAACAAAACTCAAGGACCTTGGGCTTAAAGAGGATTTTATGAATTTGACCTCAAAGGCAAAGGAAATAAAAGCAAAAATAAATGAATGGTACTGCATCAAACTAAAAAAAAAAATTCTGCACAGCAAAAGAAACCATCAACAAGATAAAGAGACAACCATCTGAATTGGAAAATATATTCGCAAGCAACACCTCTGATAAGGGCCTAATATTCAAAATATACAAAAAACTTATACAACTCAATAACAACAAAAAAACAAATGATTCAATCGAAAAATGGGCAGAGGATCTGAAAAGACCCTTCTCCCTAGAGGACATACAAATGGCCAATAAACATATGAAAAGATGCTCAACATCGCCAGCTATTAGAGAAATGCAAATTAAAACCACAATGAGATACCATCTCACACCTGTTAGAATGACTATAATCAACAGGACAAGTAATAACAAATGCTGGAGAGGATGTGGAGATAAAGGAACCATCATACACTGCTGGAGGGACTGGAAATTGGTACAGCCACTATGGATAATAGTATAAAGGTTCCTCAAAAAACTAAGAATTGATCTACATTATGATCCAGCAATCCTTCTACTGGATATTTACCCAAAAGACTTAAAAAATCATATCCATAAAGATATTTGCACATCAATGTTCATAGCAGCATTATTCACAGTAGCCAGGACATGGAAGCAACCAAAGGGTTCTATGATAGATGATTGGCTAAAGAAGCTGTGGTACATATATACAATGGAATATTACTCAGCCATAAGAATAGATGAAATACAGCCATTTGTGACAATATGAGTGAAACTTGAGATAATCATGCTAAGTGAAATAAACCAGACAGAAAAATTGAAAATCACATGCTATCACTTATATGTGGGATATAAACCTAAAAGCAACAAAGGAACAGGACAAACAAACAGAGACTCATGGACATGGACAATAGACTAGTGGTTACAAGAAGGTAGGGGGTGAGGGAGGAGCGGGGAGGTAAATGTAGTAAAGGGGGTCAACTATAGGGTGTAAGGGAGGGGAAGTGGGTAAAGGAGATCAAACATATGGTAGCTGAAAGAAACCGGACTTTGGGTGGTAAACATACAATAGAATATACTGATGTTAAATTATAATGTACACTTGAAAATTATATAATTGTATTAACCAATGTTACCCCATTAAACTTAACTTAAAAAAAATGTATATCCATTTTAAAGTTTTTGAGAAACCTCCAGACTATTTTCCATAGTGGCTGTACCAATTTGCAATCCCATCAACAGTGTATGAGAGTTCTCTTTTCTCCACATCCTCACCAATACTTGTTCTTTGATTTATTGATGATAGCTATTCTGACAGGTGTGAGGTGATATCCACACATACTATTTTTGTAGTGTAGTGGTTATCACGTTCACTTCATACTTACTATTTTTAATTAAAGAGATTCTTTGAGAATGTGTGAGGAATAAGATGATCGGCAACTATTGAAAGGTTATTAAGCGCAGGATTACTATATACATTTTCTAATTCAGTCCTCACAGGAACCTAAATTTTCACTTTTCCAAAAAATATAAGCTTATAATTTAGGATCATTTATTTTAAATATTTATTGTCATAATAATACCCTATAAGAAAAAAAAAGCCTGAATGGCATAAAACAATAGTATCCATTGATCATGAATGTAGGGTGGCTGATATGTGGGTCTGCTGATATTTGCAGCACTTGCCCACATTGGCTATGGTAACAGGCCTCACCTGAGATGAAGGAAACTTGACTGCTCTATGTAGACCGCATCCTTCAGGAGTCCAGTTAGTAACGTTCTTTTTATGGTGATAGCAGAAGAAATAAGCACAAGCAAATGCTTTACAAGTCACTGCTTGTATCATACATTCTTGAATTCCACTGTCTAAAATAAATCATGTGACCAAGACCAAATCAAAATGGAAGAGCCTTGAAAAATTATGTGACAAAAGGTATAGATCCAGAACGAGATAAAAATTAAAAGTCTTTAAGGAAATTAATCTATCACAAAATAAAATATATTTTTCTATATTTTTCTATATATCAGTAGATACATAGATAGATAGATAGATAGATAGATAGATAGATAGATAGATAGATGATAGATAAATGATAGATCTAGCCTGCAAAGGAGAACTATAAAAATACTCTGGGGCAGCAGAAGCATATGTCTTTTGAAAAATGTATGGCATCCACAATATAAACAACAGTTATTGAAAAGGTGGATATATAGTAAATATTATTGATTTTTTTAGAATTCAGAATGTTTTATGAAATTTACTTGAGTCTCAGAAAGTGGAAGCAGATGCAGCCAGACTTAGGATATTGCTGGATGCAGTGTTTCAAATTTGGCTGCCTCTGCCCTCTGACACCTGTTCTCATTGTTAGCCATTATAGGGCACTGAATACAAAAAAAAAAAAGAGAGAGAGAGAAAGAAGAGTGAATATCACCAAACTGATTTCTTGCTACATCAGCATAAATGGACTTAAATAATTTGTCCAAATTTAGAAAACTTACTTCAGCAAGTGACTTCTCAATTCTTTCATCTTTAGATCATGTTATTGTTCTCATTTGTCCTACTAAAAACTAGACAATTTAAAACAGGGTAGTGATGTTGAGCATCTTTTCATACATTTGTTGGCCATTTATATGTCCTCTAGGGAGAAGTGTCTGTTCAGGTCCTCTGCCCATTTTTTGATTGGATCATTTGTTTTTTTGTTATTGTTATTGAGTTGTATGATTTCTTTGTATATTTTGGATAATAGGCCCTTACTGGGGGTGTTGCTTACAAATATATTTTCCCATTCAAATGGTTGTCTCTTTATCTTGTTGATGGTTTCTTTTGTTGTGCAGAAGCTTTTCAGTTTGATGCAGTACCATTAATTATTTTTGCTTTTACTTCCCTTGCCTTTAAAGAAATTTATAAAATCCTCTTTAAGCGCAAAGTCCTTGAGTTTAGTTCCTATGTTTTCTTCTATGTATTTTATTGTTTTGGGTCTTATATTCAGGTCCATAACAAATTTTGAGTTAATTTGATGTGTGGTGATATACAACATCTAGTTTCATTATTTCGCAGGAGGTTTCCAGTTTAGCTATTTGGGAAATGCAAATCAAAACCACAATGAGATACCATCTCACACCTGTTAGAATAGCTGTAATTAACAGGACAAGTAATAACAAATGTTGGAGAGGATGCAGAGAAAATGGAAACTCCAACACTGCTGGTAGGACAGCAAATTGGTACAGCCACTATGGAAAATAGTATGGAAGTTCCTCAAAAAATTAAGAATTGATTTACCATATGATCCAGCAATCCCTCTACTGGGTATTTACCCCAAAGGTTTGAAAACTCATATCCAAAAAGGTATTTGCTCACGGTTGTTCATAGCATTATTCACGGTGGCCAGGATATGGAAGCAACTGAAATGTCCTACGATAGATGATTGGCTAATGAAGCTGTGGTACATATATACAATGGAATATTACTCAACCATAAGAAGAGATGAAATACTGCCATTTGCTACAACAAGGATGGAACTCGAGATAATCATGCTAAGCAAAATAAGCCAGTCCCTAAAACTTGAAAATCATGTGATATAACTTATATGTGGAATGTAAACCTAAAAGCAACAAATGATCAGAATAAATGAACAGGGACTCATAGGCATGGACAATAGACTAGTACTTACCAGAGATGGAGGGAGGGAGGAAGAAGGAAGGAGGAGGTAGATAGGGTAAAAGGATCAAACATGCGGTGACAGGAGAAATCTAACTATAGGCAGTGAATATATATATGTATACACACACACACATATATATTAGTGTTAAATTGTATACATGAAACTTACTGGATTTCATTAACCAATGTCACCATAATATAAATAAATAAATAAATAAACAAACAAACAAACAGATAAATAAATAAATAAATAGATTTTATTCTTTGTATTTAACCTTTGGCATTTTAATTATGATGCGTATTGGGGTGAGCCTCTTTGATAACCAAGACTATTGACCATAATGTGAAGAATTATGAATGAAATGTAGAACTAGCACACTTAAAGAAATTAAACTGACAGCATTACCATGCTTTATTATAGTTAATTTTATCAAAAACCTACTAAGTTTTATCAAATTAAGAGTATTTTTAATGGCGAATGATGGTGATGTCTATCTTATATCTAACATTAGCTATTATTCAGCCTTAGAGTTTAAATTTTATTTCATGCTATTGTCTTCAAGATGAGCTAGGCTGGCCCATATAGAGTGGAATCTTTGAGAAATGGATTATTTCTGATGATTTTTAAGTGTTTTATTAAGATTAAATTATTTGAGAAATGGATACAATAGCACGTATAGGAGCTGGAAAATAATATAGGAATGAGAGTATCACTCTCATTTCTGCACAGTGGTTAGTACAATAACACCTTCAACATACATACATATATGCATAAATGAAGGTTTATAAACCTTGTCACTATTGTACATGAAGGAGCTTAAAATAATTCATTTCTATCCAAACCTAAATTACTATGATCCAATATATCCAAATACATTAAATATTATTATGGGGCAATCTTATATGATGGTCTTCCAAACATATGTTTCAAATAGGTTCTAGTGCTCTTAAAATGCACCTTCTTACTCAAACAACATACAATAAGCAAGACTGTAGAAGAATTGATCTCAAAGATAGACATGGATCCATGGAATATCTACCTTGATGTAGCCTAGAATCCCAGGAGGATCAGGTTGGCCTCTGGGATAAAACTCTAGGTTTTGTCCATGTTAGTGTAATAAGAAACTTTCTATAGATTTTTTTTTTCTAGCTAGAGAACCAAAGAGACAGCTTATTGTTTAAGTGATATTCCTGAGTCCACTCATCTTAATTAATTATGGTTCAAAAAAATGTATGTACATTTGATCTAAGTTGCAGCTAAGTAAAACAACAGAGTTTCAGCACTACTTGGTCAAGGATACCAAGGTCTAAGGTCTACAGAGAAGGCTTATTCTGGCAGAACAATTGCCTAAGAATATGTTATACTGGTAGATATTAATATGTAAGTACTATGTCTCTGACATGGGAGAGCTACGATGGGCTAATGATGACAATTCAAGCCAATAAACACATCACGAAAACACTGATGCATTAATCTCTTACTTTTCTAAAAGCAATATACTTCTATTCTTAATAAAGAATATGTTTTAAGTAGTAATTTATTACAAAAATCTTATCACCTTATTTATCATGAAATGTTCCAGTATCTATATATTACTCATTATCTCTTTTCAAATTCTATTCTCAGTTTTTTTTCTGTTCTTCACTTTCCTTCTATTCTCCTCTGCCCTTATCTTCTCTACTCATTTGTTTTGTTTTGTTTTATTTTGATTTCTTTCTAATCTTTCTTTATAATTTTTGTTTAGTACATGCTGGGGTTCGCTAGTATTTTAGTCGATTATGTCATACATTTACATAATTTATAAATAGATATACTATATAAAACAAATACATGTATATTTCTTTTCTATTTATCGCTCAAGAACTTATTATTTATCAAAAATGTATGTATGTATACATTATGTAAAATCAATTTATGCTCCATTTATATTTACTATATAAATACTACATACATATTTTACTATATATGTGTATATTTCACTATATATGTTTTATTATATATGTGCATTTACTATAAATATACTATATATGTATATTTTACTATATATGTATACATATATGCATCGTATAGGTGAATGTATATAAAGTTAGATGTATATATACACATATACATGATATATATAATTACATATATGCATATGTGCACAGATATGCACACACACATGCATACACACACTTCTAAACCTACAATTTATTGTCTAGTTAAGAGGTTGGCAAACTATAACGCACAGAGATAAGTCCAAGCCACTGTTTATTTCTATAAATACAGATTTATTGAACCACGACCACATTCCTATATTGTCTATGGCTGCTTTTGTGTTATAATAGTAGAGTTGAGTAGCAGTGACAAAGGCTTTAGGGCTCTGTAAACCCCAAATATTTACTGTTTCTTTTTATTAAAAGTTTGCCTGGTCTAGTTATTTTTGGAAAATCAGTTATTTCATAACAGAATTGTTTAATGTTTTTATTAATTCAATGAAAAATAATCAGGGTAAACTAGATTACACTGGATACTAAAAAGTCAAACTGATGATTATCTTTGCCTTTAGGTGGTATATCTTAGCTGATAACAGAGGAACTGGAAACAGAATAAAAACTGCACACAAGGTTGCCTGCCAAGGTACCTCCTGAGTTGGACAAACCATACCGCAACATCTACTTTAATGCTGGTGATAATATATACACACGTATATATACACACATATATATTATTAAATATATTAAATATATGTTTAAATATATATATGTTCAGATATATTCAGATATATGTTTATTCGACTACATATCAATATGTGTAATATATACATCTATTCAATTTTCTTCAAAACAGTTTAAGCAAATTATGCTTTTATTTCCATGTAGAAACTTTTGAACCATGTCCACTAAGTTTTTTGAAATCTCCCTAGTCACTTAGGAAGATAACACTTTAAGACTCACAATAGAAAGGGGACTCACAGCTTCTATCAGTTCAATATCCTTATAAATGCAAAAATTTTCTTCCTTGGAATGGCTCAAAAATAAAATGCACGCTAAAATCTCAGTGGAGTCTGCAGAGTACAAGGTACAGATTTTAATGCAATGAACTAAAGTATTGTAATGAGATTCCACCCTATCTAGAACAAGAAATCTTAGCATAAATAATTTCAGTGATTTAGTTTTTCCACAAAACTTGATCCTTGGGTTTCTATACACAGTAGTTGTCAGGGATAGTTCATGACTTCACTAGGATTCTTTACTTACCTCTCCGGAGGAGGAAGCAGAGATAAGGAGGCAGTGTCTTAGTAAATGTTCTTGGTTCTTGCCCAAAACTTGTAAATTCAGTGAGCAGGGTGTGATTGTAACATTGTCAATTGCCTCCAAGTAATTGATTAGGACTCTCCAGAAATTACCTTCTCAGCTAAATGTTTAAATCTCATTTTCTCTTCTGTTAAGGGACAAAGAATTAGGAGTATGAATATAGGTTTAATTTGACAAAACATTTAGTTTTGTAGATCACTCAATAAATAGACTCTATTTTTTTATCTTGTTGAAATAATTTGTGATAATTCACAATTATGGAGCTATAAGTTATATTTCCTAATTTACATAGTGTTTGCTGAATTATATGCTCTTTTCACCATGTCATTGTTTCTCCTATTTGCAATAAATTTTTGCACCAAGATTTAGGGCACCAGAGAGGTGGGTCTTAGTGAAGTAATTGTTTGGGGCACACATAATCTCATTCCCTGATATAAAACTACTATGCTACTTAGCGCTATGGTACTTAGTACATACCAAGTATTTAGAAATAATCATGTTAGTTCTACATGTCTAAAATAAGATTGATATTTTGAAGACTGCCAGTAAAATGTTAACATCTCCATTACTGATGTTGAAATAAGACTGAATATATCTTGGGTTTAAATATTGAAATGACACAGACTAGCAGTTTTCTCTGGGCCTTTATGATAGTAAGTTCTTTAATTTCAATTAAATACTGTTGATTTACTTTAGCTAAGAAAATGTAATATTAAGTTCATCTGTATTTATGTAACTAGTACAATAGCATTCTTTGTATGACTACATAATTTATAAAAGGACTTTAATTTGCTTTATCTCCTTCATTCCACTTGAGTCTCACACACATGCTGGAGTTTGTGCAGAGAATATTCTGCTACTATTCTGACCTATTGATGAGGAAACAAAGGCTCAGATATGTTAACTAACATGGCCAAAGCTAAACAGTAACATGGAAGATATAATAATATAAGGTTTATTAAAACTATTGTTGAAGCTATATATCCCAATGAGAAAGAGCTAGAATTCTAATCCAGCTTCTGGATATAAACTTCTCTATTATAAAGTCTTAAGTGAATTACTATATGTAATTATATATTTTACAGACATGAAGATTTCTTGATAACCACCTTAATCATTACCAAGGGTCTCTTTTGAGTTTTAACAACGTGCCCAGATATTGACGTTAACAGTGCTCAATCCAAGTAACACAGTTTGAGAAGTTTATCCTAAAAGCATATAATTTATATAAATATAAATTAACTTTACTAATTTCACCCTTTTATAAATTTTCTATTGTCTTCTCACTAGCTTTCTTTTCCCCACAAAATAATTAAAGATTAGATGCCTCAATTTCTAGAAATTCTATGGCTTCCATTTATGATACATGGCTTGCCAATAGATCAAGTGGATTTTCTAATCACTATACCTCATGAAATCTTCACTGCAGTCTTTCATTATACATGTATAACACCACTGAGAGTAATTACACATCTTCATTCTATCTCAATCTACACTGTAGACATCTTTGAAAGAATACCTACTACAGCAATATTTGTGTTTTCTTCAATCATCAGGCATTGACAAATACTTTACATCTCATCAAATATTATACTAAGTGATGTTTATCTTTGAAAATAGACATCAGACACCAAATTACACTAAAATTATAAAATAAACACTGAAGCAATGGGCTGTCAGGTGCTGGTAATATACAGAAATGGGGATTTGAGAAATTATATATTGTCCCTGATAAACAAAAAAATACAATAATCAATACTTTACATTTAATGGCAGACATAAAATAAATTTATTGATGAAACTGGCTATAAACAGTAAAAATTTTCTGTGTCTATGCAAACAGTACATTAAAGGAATAGCTTCAGACCATGATACCAGTTTGAAGTTATCAAAGACGACACTATAGAAAATTTTCCCAATGTTTTTTAAACATTATTAAATTTGAATAATACAAAATCAATATAGATAAGTAATGTTTTTCAGTAGGATGAGATTTTGATAAATATTGTATAAACTTTGCAATGACATGCAATGTCAAAGATTATAATGCTATTTACTGTAAGGGTAGTATAAATTACAAATGTAATAGCTGTATTGAATAAGTACATATATTAAAAAAGGAATAATTTAAAGATTTTTTAAATGAGAAATACTATTATGAACATATCTGAATGTTTAACTACGTGTAGATGTTATGTTTCCATTTGAGAAATTATAAAAATAAAATTTTACATTTACAAAGTTATATGTTTCTCAGAAGACATTGATCCAAATATTTCCAAATTGATATAAACCAATGTAATAGCCTTTGTTATTCAGTCTTTGATATCTGAGACTCATCTCTCCCATGTACAACCTATATAACTTAGGGCATGTTGTTAAACTATCTGAGCCGAGGCATAAAAATATGGATAGTGACCATCTTCACATACTCAGAGATGGGAATATTATATGTGTAAGAACATATAGAACTCTAAGTTACTTATATATTTATCATGATTCATTTGTTTTTAAATGTCCTTTGGGATTAACTTTTAAAAATGTTAATTTCGATAACTTCTTTTTGTTGTTATGCAAAATTATTTTGCTTCACTTTATTTTTGTGGAGATGGGTTACTGAAAGCTTCTAATATTAAATTTAAAATATTTAAAAAAAATATTTGCTCTCACTGAAACTAAAAATACAGTTGTTTTGAGAGAAATAAAAATATTATTTAAAAATATTAGTAAAACAATTAGTTGATGATGTAATTCTGGACTATATTTTGGGGAGGGGAAATTATCACTGTAGTACATATATACCTGTTTTTTTTTTCTCATTTTATTTAGTTCATTGCACATTCAGAAGTAATGCTATGTTGAAATGTTCTGAAAATATTAGTTATGAACTAGAAAATACTTTTTCTATCAAATAGTCTATTCTAAGGTATACAAATTGCCAATGAATGGAACTTTTATTAAAAATAAAAGACTAATATTAAATATGAACACACTAAATGTAGTTGCTTTCGTATGTATTTCAAAATATAAATACAACGTATGCATGTGTACTTAATCTTATAGAGTATAACAATATAATTTTTCATATATTTAATGTTTAATAATTCTAATTTAAAATCTAGTTATTGCATTATGTGTAACTTTTAATTCATCTGATATTAATTTGTATAAGGTCATCTATTAATTGTATCTATTAATTCTCTAAAATTGCCAATTAATTTTAATTTTGTCATTTGTAATTTTTTTTGGTCATTTTTATTTGTATCTCTACTAGTATTATTCCAATCCCTGGCCAATCTACAATTTTCAGTAATGACAAACTTACAGTAATATAATATTTTGGCTTTAGATATTATCAATTTAGTAGTAATATGCTTGTCTACTATCTTCTGATATATTATTGTATTAAATATTTTATTATAATATTTTCTACACAAAAAACACATTAATAATGTTTAAATTTTCTGATGGCCAACAAAAACATTATCCCCACTTTTAGAAATCTAGTTAACAATTATTAAGTGCTAATTTTTTGTGAGTAGTGTCAAATAGGAGTACAATTTCAATTTTCTTGATGTGATTATTCACTTTTCCCAACACAATATGTTAAAGAGACTATCCTAACTAATAAATTGAGTATTCTTAGTTATCTTGTCAAATATTAGTTGACTATAAATGTGACAGTTTATTTCTGGGCTCTTGATTCTGTTCCATTAAGCCTATGTGTCAATTTTTATGACAGTACCACACTGTTTTGATTAGTACAGCTTTAGAGCATAGTTTAAAATTAGAAAGTGTGATGTTTTCTGCTTGGTTCTTTTTTTTTTTTCAATATTGCTTTGGCTATTGAGGGTCTTTGTAATTCCATACAAATTTTAGGACTTTTTTTTCTGTGAAAACTGTCATTTAATTTTGTTAGAAATTACATTAAATATCTAAAATTCCACATTGGATCTTGTTAGAGGTTCACTGGATATACAGATTGCTTTGAGCTATATGGACATTTTAGCAATATTAAGTTTTTGTGTCCACAAACACAGGACATCTTTCCATTTATTGTGTCTTTTCCAATTTCTTTCATTGAAGTTTTGAGTTTTCAGTGTACAGATCTTTCAGCTCCGTGGTTAATTTTACTTCTATGTATTTTATTGTTTTCCCTGCTATTACAAATGGAATTGTTTTTTTATTTCTTTTTCAGATATTTTGTTGTTAGTATATAGAAATGCAATTTATTTTTGTATGTTGATTTTTATCCTGCAATGTTATTGAATTTGTTTAGTCCGAATAATTTTTGGTGGAATCGTTAGGATTTTCTATATACAAGATTAAATCATCAGCAAACAAAAATAATTGTACTTCTTTCTGCTTAAGATGTCTTTTATTTATTTTTCTTACTTAATTTCTCTGGGTAGGACTTTTATTATAATGTTGAATAGGAGTGTTGAGAGTGGGCCCCCTTGTCTCATTACTAATCTTAGAGAAAATTTTTCTATATTTTACCATTAACTATAATGCTAAGTGTAGATTTGTAATATATGACCTTTATTATGTTGAGATATGTTCTTTCCATATCCAATTTGATTAAAGTTTTTATCATAAAAGGATTGTGTATTTAGTCAAATGTTTTTTTACGTCTATTGAGATGATCACATTTTTTATCTTTCATTATGTTAATATGATGATCACATTGATTGATTTATGTATGTTGAACCATCCTTGCATATCAAGAATAAATCCCACTTGCTTATGGTATATAAATCTTTGAAAGTACTGCTTTATTCAGTTTGCTAATATTTTGCTGAGTAAATTTATATATAATTTTTTGGAAGACTTTGAAAAAGTTTGGTATTAATTCTTTTTTGAATGTTTGGTAGAATTCACCAGGGCAGCATCTGGTCCTGGGCTTTTCTTTTGGATTTTTTTTTTTTTTCGTTACTGATTTAATTCCTTTCCTAGGAATTGGTTTGTTCAGATTATCTATTTCTTCCTTGTTCAGTCTTAGTAGGTTGTATGTTTCTAAGAATTTATCCATTTTTTTAAGTTGGCCAATTTGTTACCATGTAATTGTTCAAAATCATTTTTTAATTATTTTTTAGTTTTCAATTGCAGTTAACATTTAATATTATTATAATCACATTTTATTCTTATATTTCTGTGATATTAGTTGTAACAGCCCTTCTTTCATTTCATTTTATTTATTTTAGACTTCTCTTTTTTCATAATCTAGCTAAAGATTTGACAATTGTGATTATCTTTCCAAAAATTTAGCTCTTAGTTTCATTGATCTTTTCTATTTTTGATCTGTTTCATATATAACTTGAAACAGGTTAAAGACTTAAACATAAGACCTGGAGCCATAAAACTCCTAGCATAAAACATAGGGGGAAAATCTCTTTGACATTGGTTTGGCAATATATATATTTTTATATATATATAGCACCTAAAACACAAATAACAAAAATATAAATAAATAGGTGAGATTATAATCTAAAAACTTCTGTATAGCAAAAGAAACAATCAAGAACAACAAAAAAATAGTCAGCCTATGGAATGAAAGAAAATATTTGTAAATTATATATGTGATAAGAAGTTAATATCCAAAATTCATTATGGACTTATATAACTCAATGACAAAAAAAAAAAAAAAAAAAAAAACAACCTGAATAAAAAATCAGCAGAGGGAATGAATAGACTTTCAAAGAAAACATACAAATGACTAATGGGTATATGAAAAAGTGCTCAACATCACTCATCATCAGGGAAACTCAAATTAAAGCCACACAAAAACATACCCGGTAGAATGACTATCATCAAAATGACAAGAAATAACAAGTGTTGGCAAGAATATGGACAAAGAGAAACCTTTGCACTGTTGGTGGAAATGTAAATTGATATAGCCATTGTGAAAAAACAGTGTGAAGTTTCTTCAGAAAACTAAAACTAGAACTACCATATTATTCAGCAATCCTATTTCTGGGTTATATATCTAAAGAAGATAAATCACTATCTTGAAGAGATATCTGCACTCCCATGTTCAATGCAGCATTATTTATAATATATAGACATGAAACAACCTAAGTTTCCATCAACAGATGAATGGATAAAGAAAATGTACATATATACATATACTGGAATATTATTCAGCCATAATAAAGGACATCCTGCCATTTGAGGCAGCATGTATTGGCTTTAAGTCCATTCTGCTAAGTAAAATATGTCACACAGAGAAAGATAAATTCCATATTATGTCACTTATATATGGAATCTGAAAAAGCTTAACTCATAAAAACAAATAGTAGAGTGGTGTTTGCCAGGAGCTGGGTGTAGGAGAAATGAGAAGATATTAGTCAAAGGGTACAAACTTCCAGTTTTAAAATTAATAAGTCCTGAGGTTCTAATATATAGCATGATGACTAAATGAATAGATTTTAAATGTTCTCACTACAAAAGAGAAATTGTAATTGCAATAGATGATGAAGGTATTAATGTTACTGTGGTTATCATTTCACAATATATGTGTATCAAATAAAAAGTTGTATACTTAAACTTGCCCAGTGTTACATCTCAATTATATAGAAAAAGAAAACATTTAGGGAACTGTAAAACCTAAATGAAATGTCTTTGTAATAAATAGCACCACAGGGAATTTTATTCTAAAGTAATATTCTATTAATGTTTTTCATGTGCTGTGTAAAATCCAACTGGCGGACCCAAAAAGAGAATAATTTCATCAAGTTTAACTCTGTATTATATCTCATTTGGTCTCTGAAATAATAAAACAAATTAGTGGGTTTTTTTAGTACAAATTTGCACAGAGTTGCATAGGTTTGGATATTTTGGAAAATGTCGAAACAAATCATGTTCCCTGTTAAGTTTTTCAATTTCAATTATGAGGTGTTAGTTACTTATACCTCATAAGTTAAATAATGGTCAAAGTAGAGAAAAAAATACACTTAACATAACTATCAAATAATTACAACCATTTGGAAGGCAGAATGACAACAATGAACCGGAAAATCAGAAAAGTCTAAAGATGAACTAGGTATAGAGGGTGATTTCAAAACATTAAGAGGTGAGAACAAAAATTAACCAAGCAAATGGATAAAAACACTTATGTAATACTCAAGAGACAATGAGTAGATAATACTGGAAGGAGTGAAATAGGGTTAATGTAGAAAATAAAACATATCTGTTGTCTGCTGGCCAGTATCCTTACCTGATAAAAGTATCTCTAACTTTCTTGGGACATTGCTTCTCTATAAATTCTCAATCATGACATTTACATGGAATTCACTTTATTCGTGGTTATAGTGAGCAATCATAATTGGATACAATAAGGATAGTTTGTGTTTGGCCATTATGTCAATTGTTCATGGGTGAATATATGACATTAGCTAACTCAATAAAGTGAATGTCTTGACTTTTTCTGAGACCGTTTGGATACAAGTTTGTTTTTCTCTGAAGAATATGAATGATAAAAATAGGGAGTGCTAATAACTTCTGGCAGTGATATTGGTACTGGCACAGCATTTTTTTTGTTTGTTTTGTTTTATAAGCTAGAAGATGATAACCCAGAAAGAATGGTACATGAGATAAACTTGGCTGGTGATGATTTAGTACTACATTAAACTGTAACTGAACTAGATATTCTTCTATGATTTATAGTTATATAAGTCAATAAACTTGCCCTTTTAATTTAAGCTACTTTGAGTTAAATTGCTTTCATTAAAAATAATAGTTATATAAGACTAGCATTTATATTGGCAAATAGGTTTGAGACCAGACTCTTCTAAAATCTGATTGCCTAGAGAAATTATTCTAAAATAAGCAGTGAGAAAATATTGAAGTCTGAACAACGTACTTAGAAAATTATAGTAGTATGCATGATTTTTCTAACAATATTTTGTCAATGAATTATATAGAAAATAAATGGGACAAAAAGAAAATTATCCATGTGTGAAATTATAAGACATTGAAATAGGTGATGGTTGGAAAGGAAGAAATTAATATGAGATCCAATTTGAAAATATGATAGAAATATATACTGAGGTTATAGAATAGAAACTAAAATTGTATAAATTAAAATACTTCAATTATTTGTTAGATTATTATTATTTTGTTTGTACTGAGGGTTTTGGCAATTTACACCATTCTCATGTTTACAAGTGAATAGAGGGATAAGAGAGTCTGTGAATGTGAGAATCATTTCAGACCCCTGATTAGGATAGGGGACAGGGCTCATGTGCTTATTGCCTCATCGACACAATGGTGCATTTTTTAAAAGGATAAATTTGCCTTTCTCCTTAAAATTATAGAGTTATCCTACATTCTTTGATTTGGGCCAGTTTAGAAATTTATCATGCTTGTCTTTTAAACACAATTTTTTTTTAATCATCTTTATTGAGATATAATTTACATGTAACATTGTATAAGTTTAAAGTGCATAGTTGATTTGATAAACTTATATATTACAAAATGAGTACCACACCAGGATTAGTTAACACCTTCATCACCTCAAGTAATTACCACTGCTTTTTCACGGTGAGAATTATTAAGGTCTACTAACTTAGCAACTTTCAAGTATATAATATAGTATTACTAGCTATAGTCATCATTCTGTTTATTAGCTCCTCAGAACTTACTCATCTTAAATACTGGAAGTTTGTGCCCTTTAACCAACATCTTATTTCCCCCACCCTTTGCCCCTGACAACCACTACTCTACTCTCTGTTTCATGAGTTCAGCATTTTCAGATTCCACATATAATATGTATTGGTCTTGCTCTGCATGACTTATTTCATTTAGCATAATGTCCTCAAGTTTCATCTAAGTTGTCACAAATGGCAAGATTTTCTTTTTTCTCATAGCTGAATTATATTTCACTGTGTAATCATAAAACCATATATAGCACATGGCCTTGCCAAAGATGATAATCTATCAATTAGACTATTTAATTGATAGTTGATAGACTGCTAATGCTAAAGGGTCACATTAATGCATTTTGGTGATTAATCTCTTTTTCTAGCTAGATATACCACTGAAAATCCTACATAGAGAAAAACAGGCATTACCAAAGGTCTTTCTGATGAATTTTCAGATACAAATACATATGGTATAAGCTGCATGGTAAAATATGGCAGAGGGAATGCATTGCAATGAGTAGATGATTTTGGAAAACCTACATAATCACAGAATTTGAATGCTTCTTTGTACTATAGAACATAAAAAACAAACAAACAAACAAACAAACAAAATCCTTTATTTACATTTATTCTGTTTTCCTTCTTCTTTGTTTTTGTTTGTTTGTTTTGTTTTAGTGGTGATAGTTTTCATCTTTCCACTTCTGTTAGATAAGAAAAGATGGACAGCTCTCTAGTGGTCTCTTGTTTGATGGCAGGAAATATAAAAATCAAATGTGAAGAAAGAGAAAAACAAAGATGAAGGTGAAAAGAATATATACAAAAATGTGTAGGAACAGAGAAAACTAATACATTCTTTAGACTGAAGTCAAAATGAGAAATCGAAGCCAGATTTAATTGGAGTAATTAAGTTATACGAGTTTATTAAGTATATTGTAATATATTAAATGTGTAGCATGTAGTACACAATATGTGTGTTTATGAGGTAAATCATCTTTATGGAAAGGAAGATGAAAGTAAACCTAGGCATACATAATTTTTAATATGCACACCTTAAAGTGATAAAGTTATCTCTAAATAATAATAATAAAATTATTGATGCTTATATGTTAGTAAAGGTATTAATATATTTATTATTTAAACATTGATAATATGCATAGGTAATTAATAATTAATAAATTAAAGAAATAAAAACAAGAGACTCATAAAATAACTCAACATTTTATGCACCAGATTATCAAAAAGACCTGCATATTAACATATTAGGTAGTAGATGTTGATAAAACAGAGTGGTGATTAAAGCTGAGGAACAGTAAAAGTACTTGATCAAAAAAATAAAGTAATATTGAAAATTTAAATTTCACTGTCCTATGTGGAGGCAGAAAGCTATTGTTTGAGTGTTTGGAAGCTTGGACTCTTAGTCTTCTGTCACCCACTAGCCATAGCACTTTGGCTGAGTAACATAAGACTCAAGAGCTCTTTCCTTATCTTCAAAATTAAGTGATTAAGTAATATGATTCTTAGATCAATTTAATAATGATTACTATCATCTACTCATCTATCTATCATCATCTATCATTTATCAATCTATCATCCTTCTAGCTACCAACCTACATATTTATCTAAACATCTTTTATACAAAGATAATCCTTGCCTCAAACATGCCCCAGAGCCTGTCACATGTTGGCTTTCCCAGAAAGCTAAGATTGACATGGAGATTAGTGCTCTTAGAAACAATATTTATGGGGAAAAGAAAGTATGGCAAGATTGAGCTGATTTTGGGATTTGTGATACAGATACAAGATATTAATGGACCTCACAGTGAGTGCCAAAGTTAGGGCAGCCCTTCAAAGCTAATATACTAACTTGGAGCCAAGGAGCAGAGATTACATACTTTGTATCTAAAAATCAATGAGCGCAGACGGCCAGGACAGAGGGCATGTGTTTTGGATAAATAATCAATTGCCGAATAGAGTTTATAGTTGAGGATTATCAGACAAGTCTTTTCGACATTTTAGGTAAGTTCTTCAGTCCTGAATCAGAGATCTGTGTGACACAGCACAGTGTATTAATATAGATAATGTTTGTTGTATTCTAGGTTTTAAAAGAGATCGACTTGGCTTCTTAAATATGCAGAGTTTTAGCATATTTAACAAAATAAATAATTCCGTCAGTGAAGTATGATGTGACTAGTTAATTTCTGTTATAAGTTTGGTTATGGTATACGTTCCTCAGAATTTTTAAAGTCCATGAGTCAAAATTCTCCATTGTTCTAGAAAGATTTCTCTATTCCTTTGAGGAGGTAGTTGAAATAAAATTTATAGATAATACAGTCTATCTGTAAATACAATTTTAAAAGATTAATATAATACTATGACTATAATATAAGGAGAAATAAGAAAAATTCATTTATAATAAAATACATGCATTTCAACATGTAAATGTTCAGGCAAAACAAAATGTTTTAGAAAATCAAGTACCACTATAGGACTTGCTATTAATAGTCCAGTATCCTAAATTGAGGAACACTCTAAATTCCTGAACAAAACAAATTAAAATTTGTTTTTACTCTACTAGCATTTGCATTTCCTGAAAATAAATGTAACTTAAAGCTGTAGAGGGAATACTGTGTTGATATGTAAAGAATGTAAATATCAGGTTCAGTTCACTTGAAACATGTTTTTCATCTTTATGAATGCCTGATAGGACATTACAAGCTCATATGAAACAAGGAATAACTCTTCCTTGTGTAAGAATGGTTGAAGTCTGTATTCCTTGCCAATCCATTAAATACCAGTATTACTTAAACACTGAGATAAACAAAAATATTCTTTATACTTGCTTCATGCCTTCAAGGGAGAATAAACCCCAGCCAAGCATTACACCAGAATGTCTGTTCAACCCTATAGATACTGGAGAAATTGCTTAGCACTGATTCTATTTCTGATGTATACATAGGAAATCTCAGCCAAGTCTCCAAATTATATTTCTCTCTTAAAGAGCTGGGCACACTTACTTTGATTACATGTTTTTTGTTAATAAGTTTACAAAGCATCACTTTATTTATTTATTTATTTTCTCATTAGATATCAGGTAAAGACAAATTGCTTGAACTTCTTGTAATGACATGGGTGCTGTTCATATAGAAAGGAGACCTAGGTTTAGACCCTTACTTTTCTGCTCACGATCTTTACAATCATTAGGGATTAAACCATTTTGAGTGTCCATTTTTTGATTATTTAATTAAAAATACTACCCAAATTCATGAATGCTATGAGAACTAAAAGAAATAATGTCTAGAAATTCCAACAATTAGCATAGGTTGTGAGCAGCACATAGTTACTAATGTTGGAATCTTTAGATACAATGTAGAGGAAATATCAAATGATAAATATAGGTAGAGATGGTACCTAAATAGACAGAGATATTAGATATATGTATAAATAGGTTCCTCCATGATTGAAATGCATAGAAAGATATTGAGGGGGAAAATGTGGAAGGAAAGAGAAGATTGAACTCTAATTTTCTGTGTCATGCTATCTAATTATGTCTCTCCATCCTAACTCTGGCATATTATTGCAATGTCTCATAGGTGAAGAGACCAGGCAATTTATCATATAACATGAAATATTTGGGAAAGAAGGAATCTGCTATTAATACTATGTGTGTATTTGTGTGTGTGTATATATTTACAGGAAAAGGCTTAAAGCTAATTATCTTATTCTTAGATTTTTTGTGCCAGTTTAGAAATATAGAGATCTCTAGTAAACTAACTTTTAGTGCAATTAATTTGGTTTACATCCTTAGAAAGAAATAATTCAATAAGAATTAATACTAAATATGTATTGGTAGTATTTTATGTTCTTTATTTGGGAGTTTTATTAAATTCTGTAAACTGGAATGTCTTCTATCTGCTTTCTACTGATTGCTTTTAAAAATAACATTTCAATTTTGGCATAATAGAATTTTAGTTAAAATAATGTCAACTATATTTTAAAGTGTACTGTATGATGACTTTTGACACATGGAATAACCCACACCCTAGTCAAGATTTTGAATACTTCAATTAGCTCCCTGTTTTTTTTATGTCCCTTGCCAATTGATTTCTGCCTCCTTGAGGACAACTGCAGTTCTGATTTCTACCACCATACTTTACTTAGCTCTGCCTGTTCTAAAACTTCAAAAATATGGCATACTAAATAGTATGTACTATTTTGTGTCTGACTTTCATCCAAAGTAGCGTTTTAGCAACTCATTCTTTTTGTCACGTATTAGTAATTTGTTCACTTTAATGATGGACATATTCCATTGAATGAATATACTACTATCTGTTTGTACATTCTACTGATAATAGTATTTAGTTGTTTCCAATTTGGTGCTGTTATGGATGTAGGTGGTATGTACATTCATTTACACATCTTGTTTTTGGAAATATGTTTTCATTTCTGTTGGATAAATACCTAAAAGTGGAATTGTTGTGTTATAGAGAAGATGCAACATTATAGTGTTCCAATGTTATTTAACTGTTATTTTTAACTGCAATATACAAGAGTTTCATTTACTCCTCATTTTCACCAATATTTTGTGTTGTCAGACTTTGAAAATATTTACTATTGCAAGAGTGTATATAATTGTATCTCGTGATTCTAAATGTCATATCCCTGATGAGTATAATGTTGAAAATATTCACATGTGCTTATTGGCCTTTCCATTATAAAGTGTATGTTCAAGTCATTTATCTATATCTTAGTTATTTTTTTTATATTTTCTTATTGAGTTATAATATTTCCTTATATAGACTGAATAAAAATCATTTCTCATAGGGAGATATTATAAATAGCTTTTCTAAGGGTTGCTTCTTAATCATTTTGTTAATAGTGTCTCTTGAAAAACAAAGTTTTTCTTTTAAGAATGGTACTTTCTGTTTCAGTCCAAGAAATTTTTGCCACCCAAACAAAGGTCAAGGTATTTTCTTAAGATTTCTTCTAGGAGTTTTGGAGTTTACTTTTTATGGTTATGGCTGTGATCTAACTCCATTTAATTTCTGTGTTTGAGATGAGATAGTGTTTGAGATATATACACATTTTTTTTTCTATTTGCTTATCCTGTAATTTCAACCCTATTTGTTAAAAACACTTTCCTTTTACCTACTGGATTGCTTTTGAGACTTTATTGAAAATCAGTTGATGTTATATGTTAAGCACTATAATCTGTGTTAAGTTCCAACATTTTTTCTCCTTTCATGTAAATACCACACTGTCTTGATTATTGTAGCTTTAGAGTAATTATTAAGATCACGTAATCTAAGTCCCAAAATTCATTTTTTTAAAATAGTTTTGGTTATACTAGGTGCTTTGTATTTATAGATGAATTCTAGAATATGTTCATTATTGTATAGAAAATGTCTGTTGGGAATTGGATTGAGATTGTATTAAATCTAAATATCAATGAGGAGAATTATCCTTTTAGTAACATTTTGTCTTCCAATCAAATAAATGTTATGTCTTTTGATTTATTTGTTATTCATATATTTTTCTCATAGAACTGTTCTTTTTCGTTTTCTTTATAGAGAATTGTGTATCTTTTGTTGAATTTATCATTATTTTAAAAATATTTTTTGATGCTAGTATAAATTATTTTTAAAAGTCGTTTTTCAAATTTTTACTCCTAATGTATAGAAATCAATTTGCTTTTACATAGTAATGGCATATATTCTGACATTATTAAATTCAGTTACTAAATATTTTATTTTAATTTTTGTGTAAATTCTTTAGAAATTATACATACACAATACAAAGTTCTGCAGATAAATATATTTTATATTTCCCATTCCAATGTTTATGATCTTTAAGTTTTATTGTATTGGTTAGGATCCTATATATGTTTAATAAAAGTTGTCAGAATATACATCTATATTTTTTTCTCAAGCTTAGGTGAAACTGTTTATTCTGAAACTTTAAAATGTGATAGCAAGTTTTATGTATCAGATCCAGGGTTTTTTTGATTTTTTTTAAAGAGAATTTCTATGTAATTTAGTATTAAATTTTGCCAAACAATTTCTACATTGATTGTGATGATCATATGACATTTACACTATATTTGGTTAAATAATTAATTTTTAAAAATATTTAATGAAACGTATTTTGAAATAAATTTGCTTTTCATGATATATTGTCATATTTTATCATGTCATTTGATTTGGATTTTGTTATTGATTTTGAATCTGAAATGAGCATATAATTTTATTTTCTTCTGAAGTGTACATCTAATTCTAGCACCAGGGTTATGATGTTCTCATAAAATAAATAAGGAATTATTTGTATCCCACTGTTTTCTTAATGAGTTTCATTAAGATAGTTAATATTTCTTGTTTAAATATTTGTGGAAAACACTGGTAAAGTTTGGTGGCCCTTGTGTTTGGGAAAAGTTTTTGAGTTCATTTTTTAAAATACATAGAAAAGGCCATTCATGTTTTTTATCTTGTTTTAACAGTTGCTGTTATTTGTATGATAAAAAGAATTTGGCAAATTCATGTCAATTCTCAAATTCATTGACATTGTTATTGATAACAGGATTTTTTAAAATTATTTAATGTTTGTATAATCCATAGTATTTTTTTCTAATTACTAGTATTGATAAATTGTGTTTTATCTTTTTATTGATCAATAGAAGGTTTTTAAAAAAATACTTTTACAATGAATTATACTTCATTTTCTTGTTTTTCTTTGTGCTAATTTTCCTATTGTCTATATTGTTATTAATTGTATCTTTAATGTATCCATTACTTCTATTTATTTAGATTTAAAATTTTGTCTCTTCTTTTCCTTCTTAAGTAGAAGCTTGACTTATAAATCTTTTGTTTTTTTCTAACATATTCACTCTAAAGTATGAATTCTTTTCTGAACACTGTTGTACCTCATAAAGTTTAATTTGTTGTATTTTTATTTGCATTGATGTAAACTCTTTATTGATGTCCTTTGCTATTTATGTTAAGATACGTAGAAGCAAGTCACCATTTTCCAATAATTTGGAAATTTTCATTACACCTATTACTGATTTCATTATTGATTTCTAATTTAATTCTGTTGTCCAAATAATATGATTTCAAGCTTTTGAGATTTCACTGAGGCATATTTTATGGAAAAGCATATGTTCTATCTGATAAATGTTTAATTGGAAAGAATGTGAACTCTGCAGGTTTGGGATGTGATGTTCTATAAATGTCAATTATGTCAAGTTTTTAAACAGTGTTTCTCAAATCATCTATTTGTTTATTGGTTGTTTTATTCTACTTGCTTTACCAATTACTGAGAATGGAGTTTTAAAATTTCCAAAAATTATTTAAATCTGTCTATTAATACTTTCTTTAATTTTGTAAATATTTGTTTCATGAATGTTGAAACTCTATTATTAAGTGCATGGATCCTTAAGATTTTTATGTCTTAAACCAATCCTTTTGTCAATAAGAAATTTCTTATTGACAAATTATCATCTCTTGTAATATTATTTATCATTCAACCTATTTTTTTCTGAAATTTATATAGCCCCTCCCACTTTTTATTATGGTTACGCTTGTATGATATATCATTTTTGACTATTTTACTTTTAAGTACTTAAACTTTATATACTTGAAATGTGTATTTTATAAATGACATATAGTTAGATCTTGCTTTTTTATATCATTTTAAGTATATTTTTATTTGTATTTATATAATATATATTTAATGTAATTAATAAGTTTGCTAGGTTTATTTCTACTTAAATCTTCAGAATTTATTTTCTATTTTACCATCCCTTCTCATTTTTCTTCTTTTCCTCAGAGATAAATCAAGTATATTTCTATATTTTATTTCTTTATTTCTATTTACTTTTTAACTATGACTCTTGATTTACATTTTAACGGGTTGCTCTACAGATTAATATAAACTTTTTTCATAACTCATTGAACTCTAACATGATTATTGTTACACCACATCACATATATATTAAGAACTTTAAATCAGTATATATTTACATGATAAAGTATATAAACGGTAACAAATTATTTTTTATCTTTGTTCTACCATGATATTTTATGAGTGTACAAAATATGTATCTCAAAATGCAGTGTTAAGGTTATTGTTTCATAAAGAAAATTTTTAACATTTCTCATAGTGCTTATCCTGTGGTGGCAAATTCATTCTGTTTACTTAAATATGTCTTTATTTTACACTTATATTAAAAAAATATTTTCATTGAATATAAAAGTGTTGGTTGATTTTATTTTTACTCGGACATATTTTAAAGACTTTAAAGAGTTTTTTAAAAACTTTTCATCATCCTCTGGCATATTTTTATACAATAAATCAACTGTGATTTATATTGCTTTTTTACTTTAAATAATTTATCTTTTTTCTTTGACTTTTTATAAGATTTTCTTTACTTTTGTTTTCAAGTATTTAATTCTGTTATACTTAATATAGTTTTCTTTGTCTTGTTTGGGTTTATTGATGAGCTTAGATTTGTAGATAGATATTTTCATCAAATTTAGAGTTTTTAGAAATTATGTTCTTAAATATTGTTTTTGCCTCAAACTTTCTCACATAATGGGTCTCCAATTATATTTATATTAGATCAGTTAAAATTTTTATACAGATCAATATCTTTATAATTTTTATTTCAAGAGTTTCTGTTTCTGTGTTTCAATATGGATCGTTCTATTTACCTATTTTCATTATTGAATTTAATTTTTAGAGCATTTTTAGGTTCACAGCAAAATAGCATGAAAAGTACTGAGATTTTCCGTATACCCTCACCCCCACACAAGAATACCTCCCCATTATCAATATTTTCCACCAGACTGGTACATTTGTTACAACTGAAGAATTTATATTGACAAATAATCATCCAGTGATCATACATTACATTAGGATTCACTCTTGGTGTTGAACATTCTATGGGTGCAGACAAAAGTATTATGACATGTATTAACATTATGGTATCAAACAGAATTTTTACTGCCCTAAAAATCCTCTGTGTCTCACCCCGTCATCTGTATTCAGTAGCATCAGTATTTTGGACTTTGATAATTCTAAAAGATATGTAGTTGCACCTTATTATTGTTTTATTTGCATTTCCTGATGACGTGCTCTAGAATATTTTTATAGGCTTATTTTCTAAGTGTATAACATTTTGGTGAGGTGTTTGTGGAGGTCTTTGACCCATTTTTGAATTGAGTTCTTCGTTTTCTTGTTACTGAGTTTTAGGTATTTTTTGTGTATTTCTAGTAATAATCTTTTACCAGATATGTAATTCTGTATTTTCTCCCAGTTGTGGCCTGTCTTCTCATTCTGTTGACATTGTCTTTGGCAGACCAGAAGTTTTTCATTTTAATGAAGTCCAACTTATTATTTCCTTCATAGATTGCGTCTTTAGTGTTGTACCTAAAATGTCATCGATATACCTGAGGTCATCTAGGATTTTTCCTTTGTTATCTTCTAAGAGTTTTATAATTTTTCATTTTACATTTAGGTCTGTGATCTCTTTTGAGTTAATTTTGTGAAGGGTATAAAATCTATGTGCAGATTCAATTTTTTAGCATGTGAGTATACAGTTGTTTTAGAATCATTTATTCAAGAGACTGTTACTCCATTGTATTGTCTTTACTCTTTTGTGGAAGATCAGTTGACTATATTTATGTAGGTCTATTTCTGGACACTCTATTTTGTTTCATTGATCTATTTGTTTATTATTTTTTCCAATACCACATTGTTTTAATTATTGTAGCTTTACAGTAAATATTGAGATCAAGTAGTGTCAGTTGTCCAACTCTTTTTATATCTTTCAATCTTTTTGACTATGTTCATGTGTCTTATGCCTCTCCACATAAATTCAGAATCAGTTTGTTGATATTTATAAAAAATAATCTAGAGATTTTGATTGAGAGTGCACTGAATCTATAGGACACATTGGGAAAAAGTGACATCTTGACAATATTGAGTCTTCCTGTTCATAAACATGGGATACCTCTTCATTCATTTTTGTTCTTTATTTTCACTCATCAGAGATTTGTAGCTTTTCTAATATAGATCATGTATATTTTGTTAAGTTTATACCTAACTATTTCATTTTTAGAGTGCTAATGTAAATGGTATTATATGGTTAATTTCAAATTCTACTTCTTGTTGTTGAATGAATGATACAATTCTAATATCCAGGAGACTTCCATTTTCTAAAGTGGTTCTTGTATAAATCTTCCAAAATTAGCATAGTTATGTAACTTATTATTTGAACAGGGATACATTTGAGAGTAAAACGGAGAAACTATAAAACATTATATCCCAAGAAAACCATAGTGTGTAGTCAACACAGTCAAAATCCTTGGATTTACATATGCAATACAATCAAAATTTCAAATGTATATTATAAATAAAAAGTGGTCCTGATTTGAATATATCATATGACTGTTAACAGCTTTGGTTTGATCTAGACCTGGAACACAGAAAATACACAGGTTCTGAATTGAACCTAAACACTGAATCTATAATACAAATGTTTTCATTCAATGCGCCATTATTAATTAATAATTATAGTGGTTTAGAAGATATAACATATATCTAAGCATGTCTGTTATGTAAATCTATATGAAATATGTGTCAACATATATTATGAAGCAGTTCTTCCAATTTGGATGCAAAGTTTAGGGGATATTTAGGTGAAGAAGGACATGCTTAAAGTAGAACAAGGAAAAATAAAATTGATTTGAACATATATTTTTGACATTCCATTGAATTAATGGTATAGATCAATTATAAATCTAAAATTTATTTCTCTTACCTCGAGATTTTCTGATATTTTTGAAGAAAGGTAGCATCCGTCCCCAAAAAAACCTATATTTATATAAAAGACAGATCATTTGTAATTGATAACAAATACTGTATTCATTATAACATTGGAATGGATAATTTTTTTTTATAGAAGGAGATGGTCATAAGAGACTATAGAGAGAACCCGTATAGTGTTCTGACCTTTACTATCCAGTCTGGAGAACAGAGAGAAATTTGAAAAAAGGCAAAAAGAAAGCAAAGAAGCAATAAAAGACCATGGAGTTCTTTTTGTGTTTGACATTTTCTTTGCAATTTCTAGTTATTTTGATATATTTAGGTGATGTCCATGAGAAGAGAGTCTGATTTAAAGTCATTTATTTTTACTAAAATATAAATATCTAAAACCATTCTTACGAGAATCAAACATACAGAGGGGTAAAAGGTGTAAAATGCATCCCCTTTTATAAATAAGACATTAATCTTTGTGAGATAATTCTTTTATTGAAGGAAGATTATTTGGCATCACATTACAGCACATCTCTTTATTAAAAGATATACCATTTTCTTGTCTTAAAATTTTCAATAGTAGAGTAAATATAATGTTTTTCCAATAATCAAAATAAATATTTTTGCATTAATCATAAAAGAAAATATTATCACCTTTAAAATTTTGCAATTAAAGCTCTCATCAACTTTAGTTTGGTAAAGCAATTTAAAGCTTTCTTTATGAAATAGAAATGTTAGAATTATTTCACATCACTAGAAAGCTTTGTGTTATCTGATGGAGGTAATTTGTGTTATGTAATTAAATTGAAGTGTCAATATCATTTTAATTGTATTCATTCTTTCCACATGGTGAACTTTAACATTGACTATCTAGCAAAAACCTTCTGAACCAGTTTTATAAATAGAATCAGATTAACTTTAATTATATTGTCAAGGTCTCTTATAATTTTAATTTCCTTGATACATCAAATTTGTAGATAACTATTTAGATGCCATTGAGGGAAAATCATTCAAAGAGAAAGCTATATTGTATAATTTGTTATTTGTAATATTGAATATTTCTATTCTTATAATATCAAAGCTTTAAAAATGTCATTAGGTCCTCCTATTTCCCTTTGTCCTATCTCAGAAGTTACTAATAACAAGCTGACAACTTTCAATGACTCCCTTTGAAAATCTACTTGGGTCTTTAGAATATATTCTGTCTGAACACCAAATAGCTCAGAAAGGCCAAAAAGTTAATGTGCTAGGGACAAGCCTAAAAAGTGAATATTGAGGGTTGATATATAAACACTCCAATTTTCTTACACTTCAGTATGATTCTGAGATACATTTCACAAGCTTTTCCAAAAGTTTCCCAACAGAATTGAACACCAGTTAGCCACACCAATATCTATCTCACTAATACATAATCTTCTTTGGCTTTACTTCCTTGTCTAATTCATCCATTCTCTCGAAGTACATTCTGGCATCATCTTCCAAAATAATCTGCTTGTAACCAATCCTTTTCTCAGGGTTTATGTTTGGGAAACCCAAGCTGAGACTATAAAATTTTGAACTATTTTGTTGATTTCAGCCATTCAAAGGCAAAATTAAAACTTATATAATGTATAACATATTCTAACTAAGCACAAAACCACATGATGTGTTATATCAGTCAGAGTTCTCTAAAGAAATAGACCAATAGGAGATTATATATATATATATAAAATCTCCTATTGGTCTATTGGTCTCTCTCTCTCTCTCTCTCTCTCTCTCTCTCTCTCTCTCTCTCTCTCTCTCTCTCTCTCTCTCTCTCTCTCTCTCTCTCTCTCTCTCTCTCTCTCTCTCTCTCTCTCTCTCTCTCTCTCTCTCTCTCTCTCTCTCTCTCTCTCTCTCTCTCTCTCTCTCTCTCTCTCTCTCTCTCTCTCTCTCTCTCTCTCTCTCTCTCTCTCTCTCTCTCTCTCTCTCTCTCTCTCTCTCTCTCTCTCTCTCTCTCTCTCTCTCTCTCTCTCTCTCTCTCTCTCTCTCTCTCTCTCTCTCTCTCTCTCTCTCTCTCTCTCTCTCTCTCTCTCTCTCTCTCTCTCTCTCTCTCTCTCTCTATGTATATATATATATATACATAGAGAGAGAGAGAGAGAGAGAGTGAGAATTGTTACAAAGAATTGGCTCACTCAATTTTGAGGCTAAGAAGTCTCAGGATTTGCCATCTGTCAATTGAGGACCTCCCAAAAAAACAATAGTGTAATTCATTTTAAATCAGAAAGCTTAAGAACCAGGGGAGCTGATGATGGGAATTCCAATCTGGGTATGAAGACCCGAAAACCAAGGACACTAATTGCAGGAAAAGATTGATGCCTCAGTTCAACCAGTCAGGCAGGAAGAGGTATATTCTTCCTTCCTCCACCTTTTTGTTCTGTTCAGGTCTTGGATAGGTGGGATGATGCTCTCCCACATTAGGGAGAGCAGTAAGCTTTACCAAGTTAATCAATTCAAATGTTAATTTTACCCAGAAACAACCTCACAGACACATTTAGAAATAATGTTTCACCAAATATCTGGGCATCTCATGATCCAATCAAGTTTGCACATAAAATTAACTATCAAAAGTGACATTCAAACTATCTAGAAAGTTGAGCATAAAATCTCTAGGTTTGTCTTTTAGAAGATTCATAATAGTAAATCTCTTAAAATGAAGTATTCTGCATGCAAAAGTTAAAAGAAACTAAATTGAATGTTATCTGAGATGTATCTATATCTATATCTGTATCTATCTATCTATATATCTATCTATAGAATGAGGAATAATGAAATAGAGTAACAAGTGTGATAGAAAAGTTTCTTAAGCAATAACCAGAAACCAAACAACATTTATGGTAATTCAGATCTAACAGTTCTCTGTAATCATTCATGACTCTCAAAGATAAATGAGAGAAGTAACATCAATGAGAAGTAAGGAACACCAAAAAAAATTCCCTCCATAAAAGCAACAAAAAAATGGTCAAAAACTTTCAGAATCACTATTTCAGAACTCTGGATACTAATCAAAAGATAAGAACTACTAGGAAAACATATAATCAAGAAAAAAATAATAGCTCTATCTCAGTAAGAACTGTGAGCACTGTTGCATTTTAGCCTGCCCTGGTCTACCTCCCACTCCTCAGCTCAGTGGTGGACTTGAAGAAAACAGCTAGCATTTCTAGTACTGATACCAATAGTGGAGACAGCAGAACAGATGTCATTCACACACAAAGATGTGAGGGTGTTTGTTTTGACATGTCTGGTATTTTCATAGAAAAAGGCTCAAGGGACTTGGTTTTATCTCATCCTCCAAGTGATAAGGGTGCTCTGTAGGGGACAGTTGATAAAACACTTATAAACAAACACATTTGTTACTGCTGCCTGGAACAATGAATAACCATTGGGACAAGCAAAGACTAACTAAAACATTGAGGTGAAAGGCTGTCAAAGAAATGCTTTAGAGAAGTAGGGCTTTGAAAATCTCTAACATATTCTTGGAAATCTGGAAAGTTAGGTGTATGTCCAGGGCATGTGCGTGCTTAAGAAAGACATGAGAAGGCTCTATGTTCTCATGTTTGGCTAACGTTCAACTTTTGTGTGAGCAGAAAATAAAAGGTAAGGTAGAGGTTTAAACCAACAGGTTCAATGTTAAACCGTCACCATGGGGGTGATCGGAACTCTGGCACTGCCCAGATAACACTGGAGGTTCTCCATTCTTTCTGTTGTCACAGAGATAACTCCAGCATAGCAAAAGTTATGAAAGGTAATATTTATTAAAGACATGTTTTGAGGTAGAAACGGGTCATACCTAAACTGGCTAACCATGTAGAAATGAAAATATACTACACATGAGGAGTGGATTACAGCAAAGAAAGGGCTGTAACAACACAGAAGTGGGAATGTCTGCATTACATTAAGGCTAAGATGAGTAGTTACAAAGGCATTCCTAGGTGATTGGCACATGAGGTCATTGATTGACACTTGGCTGCTATATCACTCCCTGCCTACTGTGCATGTGCTTACCCAGAATTCAGTCTGTTATAATTAGATTCATGAACTTCCAGGTATAGACATGGTATAATAATGATGGAATAATGAGGCTGAGGTTATGGGCAGATTAAGGTGGTACCTACTGTGCAAGTGTCTGGGCCAGACTAAACCAGCTATAGGTTTATGGTCTCCCAGTCTTTTGTCTCTCAGAAATGATCCTTTAACTACAAATAGGTGTTCTCTGGGCAGTCTCTGGGCTGTCTCTAGGCTGGGCTTCCATTTTTGTGTTCCTCTGTTTCTTGTGTCTGACTAACTACTTAGCAAAAGGCATGCTCTAAAACACAAACACACACATACAACACACACACACACACACACGCACACACACACACACACTCACCATGCCAATTTGATTTGCAAAGAAAAATTGAGATTTTTTTAGATTTGGTTCTAGGCATTTAAGAAAATTCCTATCTAATCACTAGCTGATTGTTAAGCTAAATGAAACAGAGTTTCAGAGGATAGACATGACCAAAAATAGAAAATACAAAATATAGTCAGAAAAGTCACAAAACAAACAATAATTAAGACCTGCAGCAATAAAAAAAACACTGGAGAAGGAGATAAATTTATTTCCAGTTCCACATTATAATATCCAAAATGTCCAGTTTTCGACAATGAAATAATTATGAAGCATGCAGAGAAACAAGAAAATGTGGTCCAACCTTATGAAAAAAATGTAATTAATAGGAACTTTTTTTGTTCCTATTAAAATTTCCTAAGGAAGTCCATACATTGCACTTACAAAAATATTTAAATCATGCATTTATCTTCAAAAAACTAAATAATGAGAATAAACAAATGGAGACATAAAAAGTTAAAAGTAATAAAAAAAAAAATAAGATTCTGGAACTGAAATGGTCACTACCTGGGCTAAATGACAAATATGAGTAAGAACACAGAATTAGAATATGTAAGGATAGGTCATATGAGATTTTACAGTTTGAGGAACAGAAAGAAGAAGGAAAAAAAATAAACAAATCTTGAGAAACCTGTGGGATGACTTTAAGTGTGACTAACATATACAAAATGGAAATCTCAAAAAAGAAAATGAGAAAGATGCATAAAATCAATAAATCACAAGTAGGATAAGTACAAATTCATACCGAAATCCAGTTCAATCAAACTGTTTAAAGCCAAAGCCAAAGAGGAGATTTTGAAAGTATCACAACAGAAGAAACTCACCACATAGACAGGGTACTCAGTAATAGCAACATGTTATTAGAAACCATGCAGACCAGGAGATAGATGACTTATTAAAAATGCTCAAAGAAAAGCAAGACAAAATAAGCTGTTAGCCAAGAATTCTATATCTGGCACAAGTATTCTTTAAAATGAAGAAGAAATTAAGACATTCCTAGATAAACAATAACCAAGAGAATTTGTTGTTCTAAATTTTTAGAAGATAAAAAACTAACAAAACTGATTTAAGTATAAACAGAAAGTTTAATAGACCTATAACAAGTAAGGAGATTGATTTAGTAATTAAGATACATCCAAAAAGAAAAGACCCATTATCAGATGGCTTCACTGATGATTTTTATCAAATTTTAAATATCAATTTACACTAATTCTTCTCATACCTATAACAACAGAAGAGGAAAGAACATTATAACTCTTTCTATGAGGAAAATATTACCCTGATATCAAAGCCAGATAAAGACAAAACACACATGCACGCACAAACTACAGATATGTGTTTTTTATGCCTATGACAATTTTAGACTCTAATTACAAGAGTAGATACCATAAAAGTCCTTCTGGTCACTATGGCACTTTATGCTAGTAAACCAGTAGTCACAGAAAGAAATTCTCATACAAGTAGGGGTAATTGAATCTGGTCAGTATGAATACATAGGGCTATTACAAGATAATGAGAGTGGAGAAATGTTTGAGTTTCAGGTGATCCACTTTGGATTCTACTATCCACTTTTAACTGTAAATAAACAAATATAGCTGCCATGGGCTGAAAAGTGCATCATTTGCAGGGGCTTAAATCCTCTCCTGGATGTAGGCATGAATAACAGACCAAATAAGCAACCTTCAACAATAGAAGTATTAGCGAAGAAGAAATTATGTCTAAAGTATGTAGTAAAGAAGAAAGATAATGAGTATATATTATAGTGTCAGAAACAACTACAGCAGGAGAAGCTATAGTCCAATTAATTTTCATCTTGTTCATTTTTATAAGTTTAACCAATCAGAATCTTAAACAAGCTGTGACTGGGTAAAGTAAACCTAATACCAAAAGCAAGGAGACCTAATTGAAACAACAAATGGCCTCTAGTGAATACTTTTGGTGCTCCTCAAATCACTTTTATTAGTGCACCCATCCTCCAGCTGCTGTATGTTTTAGCTGTTATGGCTCAAAGTAGCACTTTTCTCTGGAGAATATACTTCACCTAAGCAGGTGCTGTCTCACCTGCAAAATAAAGTTCCCATTCTCAACTGGATGACTATTTGCATCAAGAGGCAGATTGATGTTGGGATAAAAACATATGCATACTTTCAGTAGGGACCAAATCTGCCATGCAATTTATGTTCCAGTTCTACTAGCAGGATAAAGTTGAAGCTCTTTATAGCTAAAGCTACTCTCTAGCTTACCTATATTTTCTTGTTGCACCTTATTGTAAAGGGATATATAATGGATAGTTTAGGTTTTGTGATATACGGGATATCTATTCCAATTACCTAACTTTGCTATTGCAGCATGAAAGCAGCCATAAATGACACATAAACAAATGGATGTACGTGTGTTACAATAAAATACTATTTACAAAAACAGTCAATGGACATCATTTAGTTCCTAGTCACACTTTACCAACCTTTGGTCTAGACTATAACAATGCTGAAAACGCTGAACATTAAATGTAGGGCAGTGAGCCAAATATGTACTCAGAGAAAGATGCACAGTCTTAAAAACATTTATCGTTAAACTTGAATGAATTCAAATAAAATTAACTAAAAGTTTAATTAAAGAATAAATAAGAAGTAAATTAAGGAAAGAATGAAGTAATTAAAGAGATAATGTTATGAACGAATTATAATAGCAAAAACAGTAAAGACAAGTTGAAAGAGTTAAACTTTAAAAATCTCAACAAAATAAACAAATTACAAGGAAACTTAATTAGGATAATATAAATAAAATATTAATATAAAAATTAGAAATGTAAAACTGTTCCATATTCTATTTATATTGCCCCATGTGATGATACAGGTGAACATTTTCTCATATTTTTAAAATCTCCATTATGTTGTGACTGAAAACTGACAGAGTACATAAAAGTAAATAGATGGCATATAATGATATAACATAAAAGTGAATCAAAACTTTTCAGACAAAAAATTACAATTAAGAAGGAACAATATAGTAAAACAATAAAATTCTGTAATTATATAGAATATATTCTAGGAACATAATGATATTTCAAATGGAGAAAATGTGATAAATATATAAATATCTTTGTATATATAGGAAAGATATTTGATAAAATTTGATATTTATTCCTGATAAAAGCAGTCAGTATAATAGAACATATGCAAACATGCCACAAAACACAGGTACTGTTATTTATGGTAGAAAATTAAGAACATTCTTACTAAAGAGAGAATCTAGATGAGGTAGTCTGTTATCTCCACTATTTTTTAAACATTTCTAAAAATAGTCATTGGAATTTTTTAAAAAGAGCAAAATAAATGACATAGATATTTGGATGGGCAAGAGAAAATAATAATTTATAGGTTACAAAACGGTAACAGAATAAAAGTTTATATATATATGTGTATATGTGTGTGTGTATGTATCTAAATATATACATATGTGTATTAAATATATGAATGTGTATACATATATGTAAGTGTATAAAATAATAAGTTCTGTAAGACGACTATTTGAAAGTTAAATTTTAAAAGAATCTGTATAGGATTATGTCAAATACTTAGACACTAGGTTTCTAGAAAACAAGGTTCAGGATATAGCTCTGCCCCTTATCAACTTTGTAATATGAGTATGTTCTTCTTTAAACCTCAGTTTTGTCATTTGGTAAGCTGAGACAACAATAATATTTACATAATATGGCTGTTTCAAATTTATTATTCAATTTATTATCCAATACGTATTTACAATATAGTAACATTTCATCTTGAGATCAACAAACTAAAAATGGAATAAAGATAATATTTAATGATTATCCAGAAAACTATAACATTTACTGAAATACAGTAAAAAAATAATAAAATTTAAAAAGAAAATTATACTGAGCAAATTTTATCCTTTGGTGAGATATCTAAAATATATGTTTATTATGATTTTCCCTTAATTGTTATAGATATTTTCAATTGCAAAAAAAGTTTAATTCATTTAGCACAATAGAAGTCATTGTGATGAATAGACATACAGACAACTCATATAATGCAAAAAAAAAAAAAGAGAATATTAGTAATGTTCTCTAGTAATCAAAAAGTATTCTAGTAATCAACACCACCATATAAAGTCTAAAACAAAAACTCAGTGAAGCATGAAAGAATATTACAGACAGAGAGAAGGGGTCTGGGTGGGAGAGATAAAGAAAAAGAGTTTTCTGAAATCAAGAAGAAAAACTTGGATTATTAAAGCAGTGTAGGGATACATGGCTAGCATTACAAAAATATATAAATAAACAAAAACCTGAGAATTTGCATATACAAAAAATATAAATGAAAAATAAATATTTAACATTTTTGGATTAGTAATTTGCAAATGAGGAAAAATAAAACATTCCTTTTCCTATATTAATTAAGGATAAAATATTACAAAATTCAAAATTGGTATGAAAATAATTCTGTAGGACTGTAATGTGGAGTAATATATGTGGAAGGCAATTTGACAATAAACAAATTGTTTTAAACCTCCATTCAATTTGACCATCATTTCCACTTTAAGGACTTTAATCTTAAAACATACAAAAATATATGCACAAATATGTTATCCATTGTGTTGAATTTAAGAGCTAAATCTTGAAAGCAAACCAAATATTTAAGAGATTTAGTTAAATAGATTATAGTAAAACCAGTTAAATATTTTACAGCTATTTAAAACATTGAGTAATTTTATTTGTTTATATAACTTATTTAGTTTTCTTTACAAGATATCACACATTAAATTTGACATAGTATCACTAGCATGACTCTGGAGACCACTGTGATACTCTCAATATTTCTAATGAATCAGGGAGTAAAGCAACTTTTTGAATAATTTTAATACAACAACAATCACAGATATAATAAGGCAGGAAAGAAAGAATATATAAACCTATTGAATTTTTCCTGTGTCTAATAACTTTTAACTTTACATATTAAAATATTTATTGAATATAAACCTAAGTCATCACTAAAATTGACTACACTCACTAGTGCTCTAAAGGACTAAATGTATCATAAAGTAGTTTAAAGAGTTGGTTCTGTCATAATGTTTTATATTAAGGTAATATCATTATCTTAATTAAAATGAGAAAAAAAAATAGTTAAATAGATTTGATCCACTTATTTTCTCCTGCTAAAT
>NW_006494613.1:11244406-11255982 GCF_000325575.1 Pteropus alecto
ATACTTCTTATAAAAGTGAAATAGTTTTATTATGTTAAATATGTTTAGTTTTAATCACTGAACATGATCATTCGGATGTTGATTTCTTTGCAAATGGCTCTCAAAAGCATTAATAGCGGGATTCAATGAATAGACATACAGACAACTCATATAATGCAAAAAAAAAAAAAAAAGAGAATATTAGTAATGTTCTCTAGTAATCAAAAAGTATTCTAGTAATCAACACCACCATATAAAGTCTAAAACAAAAACTCAGTGAAGCATGAAAGAATATTACAGACAGATAGAAGGGGTCTGGGTGGGAGAGATAAAGAAAAAGAGTTTTCTGAAATCAAGAAGAAAAACTTGGATTATTAAAGCAGTGTAGGGATACATGGCTAGCATTACAAAAATATATAAATAAACAAAAACCTGAGAATTTGCATATACAAAAAATATAAATGAAAAATAAATATTTGACATTTTTGGATTAGTAATTTGCAAATGAGGAAAAATAAAACATTCCTTTTCCTATATTAATTAAGGATAAAATATTACAAAATTCAAAATTGGTATGAAAATAATTCTGTAGGACTGTAATGTGGAGTAATATATGTGGAAGGCAATTTGACAATAAACAAATTGTTTTAAGCCTCCATTCAATTTGACCATCATTTCCACTTTAAGGACTTTAATCTTAAAACATACAAAAATATATGCACAAATATGTTATCCATTGTGTTGAATTTAAGAGCTAAATCTTGAAAGCAAACCAAATATTTAAGAGATTTAGTTAAATAGATTATAGTAAAACCAGTTAAATATTTTACAGCTATTTAAAACATTGAGTAATTTTATTTGTTTATATAACTTATTTAGTTTTCTTTACAAGATATCACACATTAAATTTGACATAGTATCACTAGCATGACTCTGGAGACCACTGTGATACTCTCAATATTTCTAATGAATCAGGGAGTAAAGCAACTTTTTGAATAATTTTAATACAACAACAATCACAGATATAATAAGGCAGGAAAGAAAGAATATATAAACCTATTGAATTTTTCCTGTGTCTAATAACTTTTAACTTTACATATTAAAATATTTATTGAATATAAACCTAAGTCATCACTAAAATTGACTACACTCACTAGTGCTCTAAAGGACTAAATGTATCATAAAGTAGTTTAAAGAGTTGGTTCTGTCATAATGTTTTATATTAAGGTAATATCATTATCTTAATTAAAATGAGAAAAAAAAATAGTTAAATAGATTTGATCCACTTATTTTCTCCTGCTAAATACTTTTCACTATATTTAGAAATTACTATTGTTTCAAAAGTATTCCTTTTCAGATAATTTCAGACATCACAAAGCAACCACGTAGTTCTTTCATATGACTGAAGGACTTTGTGAAATACAGATTACAACAAAAATGCTTAATAATAATGCTCCAACCCACTGTTAGGTGTATGTAGGAGAACTGGATGGTTACGATAATGCTGCCCGTTTTGACACTACAGACACACCAATGAGGACCTGCACTAGAAATACTTTAGATAACAACAGACACTAATATTGTCTAAAATGTGAACATATGCAAACAAACAAAAAACTAATTGTTCTGAATCTCATATTTATCTAAAGAATATAATCATTTATTTTTGTGAAATGCTCCATGAGAATAATGATGGACCAAAAGTCTACTTAATTTTAAAATAGTATTTAGAAAGATGTTTACTCTTCTACAGGCTTTATTCTTAAATTTAAAAAATAAACTTATTTTTATTATAATATAAATATTAAAAATCCATAACTCCAGTTTCCAAATAAAACATTATGACATATAATAAAATGCCATAATATTATAATTAGAATTCATGGCTATGTTTAAAATGGTATTTCCTTTTGTGCCAATTTTACTTTCTTTTAAGCATAGGGATTCTTGACACAATCTAATATTCTTAACTGTTAACTTTTCTAATACGTTTTATATTCTACTAAGTAACACGATTTAAAAGAAAATAATAATATATCAGTGTCTATTACTGTGTTTTAAAACTAATTCTTGCAAAGCTGACAAGAAATATATCTCATTCATAATATCTTCCTATTTTAAATGTAAATACAATTTAATTTTTTCTAAGTTTTCACTTCAAAGTTATGTGTGATGATTTTAAGCAAAACAAATAACCACAGAAATAAATCCCCTGGTTTTAATTAAATTGCTTTCACTGAAAGTAATTGTGCATAACTGCTATCTTTCCAAGTTATAATAAACAAGATGAAAACATTAAAATAAAGATAATTTTTAAATCAAGAATTATCCTTGAGTGATTGTTCCTATAACATTACTGATTGCATCTGGATTGATTGCCTTTTCTATGCAAAATGAATTCTGCGTGTGTTATTTAGCCAAACTTTCTCTTACTACACTACTGCAAGTATTTTGTATAAGATATTAAGTAAATAGTGTAAATTATATTTACAGAAAAATTAAAAGAATGTCAAAATGGTAAAGATTTATCTATCACAAATAACATATAAATGAAATTTCTAAGATACATTATTAATTTATATTTGATCGTTTGGAGTTACATATTTTATAGTTCTCAAAGTTGTCAGGGTTTCTTTTAAAGTAAAATACATAACATGTGGAAGTAAGCGTGTCCTGGGTTTTATAAGAACATAAGCAACAAATGACTCAACAAAGGACAGTTAAAAAAAAATAAGTTAAAAAGTAAAGTGTTCAACATGAAAGTATGTAATAAAAGATAACTAAACTGTAAAGAACCAATAATGGAATGCAGAAAAAAGAAGAACGTAATAGTAGGCCATGTTAGCTATTTCAGTCAAAAGGGATAGGAATGGTTTTAACAAATATATAAGAAAAAGAGAAACACCAGTGTAAATAATAGTATTTAAATTGAAAAAAAATATTTGAATATATAGAATCAAAATATTTTCCTTTTCTAGATATTAGCAAAGTATAAAGATTTTCTTCTGCATAAATATCAAGAGTAGCAGAAATGTGGCAACATAATAGAACAGACCATCTTTATCAGTGTAAATAATAGTATTTAAATTGAAAAAAAATATTTGAATATATAGAATCAAAATATTTTCCAACTGTTGACTCTTAGGCTTTCAGCTCTATATTATCTTAATCTAAGAAGAGAAAACACTTGAAATAGTAAGAAAATTATACAAAATAATTAAAAAAAAATAAATGTGACATTTTCTAGTTGAGGATTTCAGTTTCTTCACAGACATAGCAAATTGTATTTTGGAAGAAAGAGAAATATATCTACAAAATAATAAATGTATAAACACAAATTCATGGTGCATCTACCTTAAAATTAATGGTCAAATATTTTCAATTTAATTATACATATAATTACCACATGCAGTTCTCTTAAAGGTTAAAATAGCTATAAAAATTGTGAATAAAAAAATGTTTGAAGTGATTGCAAATATTTTTAAGGACTATAAATGAATCATAAAAATAAATGGTACAGTTTTTAGTCATCTCAAGCTTTCTAATGAGTTACCTTGGGAATAGGTATAGGCTGAATTTTCTAACTTCTTCATTAATGAAATAAGAGAAAAATAAATAGGACATCATTTTAAATCTTAAATTTTGCTAAATTAGGATTAGTTAAAAACAGAAAATTATTAAAATGAGCTCTAACCTAGATAAAAATAAAGGTACTAAATGACAAAGTGTTAGCAAACTTATCTGGCATATGTAAACTATATGTAAAACCACAAATACAATTCAAAATCCGATTTTACTTCTATTTTTTGTAAATTTTAAATTTGTATCTGTGGTTCAATACAGGTGAGGGATCTACAGGGCTCATTAGAATCTAACTTGTGATGATATTTTTTATTTACATTTAGTCTCCTTTAAGAAAGTCCAATGACAGTAAGGAGTGTGAACATTTTTACTAAAATTCATAAGTTCTTTATTCTATAATCAACCTGTTTTTTCAAAGAAATAGAGATGTACATATGACCTTGATAAACAGAGACAATTTAAAACATTAATGCAATTTTTAAATGGCTTGGTAAAAAAAATAAAAAGTACACAAACATCTGGCTAAAAAAATCTATAAAAGTTAATCTATAAATAGTACTAACTATGCTATGGGTAAGGTACTTCTTACATTATATGAACTAAATTATTCCTCACAGGGACACAATGATATAGATATCAGAATGTCCACTCTTATTTTACAAATGAAGAAATTTAGACAGAAATCTTAGGTGGCTTATGGTCAACAGGCCAGATAGTGACAGAGCTGGCATTCAAACTCAGATAATTTCATGGCAGAATCCTTTCTTCTAATCAGTACACCAAGTAGTTTTGTTACAAATATTTGTTATTGCCACTTGAAATGGGGCAGGTACACATTCGTGCTTAAACAAATGCAAATAAAAAATATATGAATTAGAGTCCAAGCATAAACTGTGAAAAGAGAATTTCTTCTGTTTTATTGTGACTGAGATCTTTCTGAATTGAATTAACCATTGTCATTAACATTCGTATATAGAATGCAACTTCTACCTTGTAGGGTAAGTGATGTTGGATTGGCTGGTTAGAGAGATTACTTAATAGATCTGAAGGCTCTCAGCAAGGCATGCAATTGTATGAAAAATCTTTTATTACTTCAGATTGCTAACACAGTGTCAGAGGATGATGAGCTACCAATTTAAGGGAAAAAAAATTGAAGCAATTCCTTATAAATTTACATTAGTACTTTTATTTTACATTCAGAAAAATCTGGAAATTTTTGGAAAAATTTCTCTCTCTCTCTCTCTCTCTAAGCTGAAATAGTTTCCTAAAGAAATATCAAATTTTACAAAGCTTACAACTGGCCTGGAAAATGTAGGTAATGACTCTGAACTCTAAATGGAGTAGAGACTGCTCATTTAATAACACTTTATTTCTAAATTCTTAGGGCTTTATCTCTAATATTCTTAATTTTCACATTTTATCTATACAAAGAATTTCACTAGCAGATGTAAATAATTCATGTAGATTAATACTTAAATGTGTGTGATATATTACTTAATAAAGTACATTATTCTTATCTTTAAATAATAATGAAATGACATTTAAGCTCTCAATGTTTTACATACTTGGTCTACATTTCTCAAGAATAAAAAAAGAGCATCCGGTATTTTTGCCTTTTTTTTAATTATTATTATTTTAAATTTTATTTTATTAATTTCAAGTATTTAGTGTCAAATTGCTAAAAATATTTTGACCAAGGTGACCTTACTGTGCATTAGAATCATGTACACTGCATACAATAAGAATAACTACTTCACCCAAGGCTATAATAACTTCTCAAATGCATCACTAAACAAGCTTATGGGTTGCTTAGATTTTAGAGAAAGAAACCCATTTAAAACTTCATTAAATATATATGTGTGCCAATATGTTTTACTAGTGGGAATTTTTTTTTGGTCCAGTATAACTCTTTATTGCTGTTAATTATATTGAAATATGTGAATCAGTCCAGCCATGAAAATACTCACTGAACCATGCATCTAGTGTCCAAAAGAAATCAGGGCAGCCTAATGAAAAGCAGGTAAAGGGCCTCAAGAGGATAAGAAAGTAGGTGGAATGAAACACTTAATACATATTGCTTGTCTAAAGCTCTTAATGTTGGTGTTTATGAGAATCTGTGGAGGGATTCTGAATGTATCTGGAAAAAAGAAACACTAATGCTTTCTTATTTCAAAAAAAAAAAAAAAACTTAAAAGCTAAGGAGGAGCAGAGGCAAAAGAGAGGTAAAAGAGGCAATATGAATATGAAGAGTTGCAATAAAAATTTTGCAAATCAAGTCATTTTTCCAAAATCATTATTTCATTTATAATAAACTTTAAAATATTTTATATACCATGTCTTTAAACTAAAGTACCTGACATAAACATGAGATACTCTATTGTTCGGTAGCTTCTAAATATTATTAGAGCAATAGCTATTAAAATAATGCAAATTAATTTTTATAAAAGATGAGTTAGAATTAGGCATTAAAAATACTATGCTAATGATTTTAAAAGTACCTCAGAAATGTATTTATGTATTTGTATTAAAATACCACCATTGTGTTTAGAGAAAGTCATTTTCTTGGATATAGCTAATGGCTAGGCCTATATGCAAGGAGTACACACAGATTCATTATTCTGAGAGGAAGGGAGATTTGTGTGTGGTGTATATGGAAAACAGAGAGGAATCCAAGCGCAGGCCTGGTACGTGTTCTTAGGAATTTCACTCAAATTTTTTGTACCTTTTGTGGTTTGTAAAAAGCAATTAGAGGAACTGATGGGTGATGATGACATATGCAATTTAAATTAATATTTCTTATTTTAATAATCCCAGTCCTAGAGTAGATTCTCATATATAACATAGACTATTTATGAACAAGAAAAGGGAGATATAAAATTATGGAGGCATATATGTGTAGATCCAATCTGTGTCTCTAAGGAATGCAGAAAAATTTTTTGGTGTCTTTCTTTTAATTTATTCATGATGATATTATTCATATATAGATAGTAAAATATAAAATTTCTTCTTTAAAAAAGAAAGGATTCAATAGTAGGAACATTTCAATATAAAGAAAAACCCACTAAAAATCAAAGGTTTTGTTTTTTTTTTTAATCAAAGTATATGTCTCTCCCTTTAAATAAACATAACTACATAAAAGAAAAAAGTGAATCAGAATTATTTTTAAGCTTGACTCTGAAAATACTATGAAAGTGGCAAGTAGAATACACATTAAGCAAAGGAAATCAGGAAAACTAATAAATCAAAGTGCATCTATTTTTTAAAAACACATCAACAGACTATTATTTTTGTTAGTGTCTCAACCCGTTGCATTTTTATAAACAGGAGCTTAATTTTAAAACAGCACTGGGCTTTACCAGTATCTCAACAGTATAATTTTATATGACAAATTTATTTGGATTGCTATTTAGATGTACAATATTTGGAATGGCTCTATCTATTGTTTGGAAGAGTTGCCTTGTATGAACTAGAAATGTATGCTAAAACTGCCAGCTACTGCATAAAATATTTCATTGACATCATGACCTCATTTGTTAGATAGAATTGCAATATTTTTGCCAAATTTCCCCTACAGATATATTCTATTTTAGAAAAATTGAATAAAAACATAAAAATGAAAAGATAATTCATAGTTGTGAAAATCAGAGTGCCTAGAATGTAACCATTAATGCTGTATATTATAAAAAATTGCAATTAAATTTCTATTCTTATTAAAGTTTAGATAACAAAACTACCACATACTTTGCAAACTTTTAAAGTAACTTTATTGATAGTGATTCATTCAAATTAAATATTCTTAACTCTCCCTTTCCTCTCACCTTTCCCTCCCTCTAATAAAGAGACTATATACACACAAATAAACATATATATGTACACATATAATTTGAATGCAAAAAAGGTATAATTTGTAGAGAAACTATTTTAAATCTTACAAGATCATTTTTCTCATTTTAGAATATAACTCTTAGATAGGAACTATTATCATTAGTTAAAATTGTGGTACATTAAAAATTAACAATGGTACCATATGTCTGTTTTATACAATGTTAGGAATTCCATTCTGAGCTTGAACCATGTTTGCTACTGTTATGAGCAAACCTATCTTACAAAGTGGAGGATTACTCTCAGAAATGATCAGTTATAAAAAGTAGATTGGCATGAGGGTTCCGTGAAGTCAGAGGAACTAAAAGAGCCTATGGCACATAAGAAACAGCAGAGTTCCCATCTTATAAACCCCTTGTAACTATTTAAACCTAATAGAGGATGAAACTGAAGGGGGGTTTTTCCAGAAAGGTTCTACATGATCCAAGAACATGCACTGATTTTTTCACACCTGACAATGTGTATGTCAAGAAGCAAAAGAGCTATTCTTAGTGTTCTTGGATAAATCAGAAAATAGTCTCAGCACATGGATAATCCTAGAGGAAAAGAGTGTTAGTATGTGGAAAAAAGCAAAAACAGCGCTCAGAGAATTTGTTGAATGTGATAATACTCATCAAAAAGAAAAAGATAACTGGCAGATGGAAATTTACCATGTGGAGGAGAACTTGCCACCATAACATGCATATTTATAAACATATGGGCATACCTTCAATGCTTCCCACAAATATGCATTAGACTATGAAGATAAAATAAGCTTGCTTAAAACCACAGAACTAGATGCATTCACCTGTGAAAGGAATACAAAAAAAAAAAAAAGAAAGAAAGAAAGAAAGAAAAGCAAGAGTGTTAAGGTCTGATATTTGAGATATGTAGTAATGGACAAGGAGAATATATGTAAGGGTAAGTAACAATAATAGTAAATGCCAATAGCTTTGAAACACCATAAAAGGAGTAATTATTTTTGAATTCTTCAAAATAAAAAATGTGTAACTCATTAATGCTGTGATATCCTGCTCTCATTTTGTATACAACAGATACCTACAATTTAGAAATTAAAAAAAAATAATAATCATGTATTTACTCCTACTTCACATCACCCTGTTAATTTTTCTTCTATTCTAGTTCTGTCCACTGCTTAGCCTGATATATCCATTTTGATAGAGAGAGACTGTTCCCAATTGTCCAGCCAATATCTGAGATTAGGGTTATTTTAGCATATCTATCTCTATTTACTTAAAACGTCATCTGAGACAATATGCATAAGAAAAGAAGGAAGCTGGGAAGGAAGCTGCAGGGCAAGGTTGAGACAGATAATACAACATTTTTTATTTAATAAGAATTTTCTAAAGGAGTTTTCATTTTGGTAACACATCATAAATAAATTGCTTATATTTTCAAAATAGATTAATAAATAAATATGCGGTCTTGCTGAGGTAGATACATGAGCTGGCCTTGTAGTTCCTGGTACTTAAGAGAAAACATTGGAGTTTCCAAGCTCCATAGCCTTGAGAAAGGCCAAGGCATCAAGCAATCTTCACCACCAGTCTCTACGACTTGAATTTCAGATGATGTTGTCCTCATGACCTGCTTATCCTACCTCTCTTTTATTCTATTCTACCTGAATTAGTTGAATTAACAGTGAAAGTTTCATAGCCCTAAGGCATTTTATGAAGCTGAAGTTCTTTAGTAATACTAGACCATAAATGCTTCCTAAAAAAAAAAAACTAAACTATGTTACTTTTTATACCTTATTTTGGTCTTTGTTTCTCTTTCCCAGTGACTTGATCACCAGTTTCCGCCTTCTTATTTAAATAAATAAATAAATGAATGAATGAATGAATGAATGAATGAATAAATAAATAAATCGGGTATTTTCACAATATATTTTAAGAGACTAGTACATTTGTACATAGCCAGATCCCTGGCAAGCAAATGGACACACTGAGAGACTACAGATTTGTAGCAGGAAATTTCCTAATCTTGTATATTAACATTTCAAAATCTCCTTGACCTTTTTCCACCTCTCAGTCTGAAATATTCTTTTCTTACTCTACTTGAAGCACAGTTTCAATTCTCTCTCCGTGGAATTCTGGCTTTGAACTCTTCACGGTTACTCCTAGTTTATGGCATGTACCTGAGCAATTATAGATAGCAATGGTTCTTGATAGTTCTCTTGGAAGGGTACCCAGTCATCAATTGTCTGTTTGGTTGTATTATTCAGCCTGAACTTATTAGTCATGGACTGACATTTTACCTAAAAATTAGATTTTTTTATTAAAACTTCTGTGTCAGGAGATATGAATTTAAACATCAGCCTTCATGGCCCAAACTTTACTGATATTTCCTTAGGAGTCTTTAGCAAAAATTCAGTAACAAAATATCTTTGGTGCTGTTTAGTTCCATTTTTCATTTCCAACATTCAATCCTAAATGCTTCATTTCTCCAGAGGATCTGGTACCAAGGTCACCACTCAGCACAACTTGAAAGGTTATTTCTAGCATCTTTACTTTCCATCTGTATCCACATTTACCATTTGAAAACTTTATACTGAAAAGTTAACTGTCCTGGCTGGGTACACCCCTGTTGTAGCTATAAGAATTTGAATCAGATAACTTCCATGCTGCACTCTGTTTCAAAATTGCAAGACAATATATAAAAATGTAACATGAATACTGGGATCCTCTCATTTAATGAGAAGAATGAGTATGACTATCTTTTGAGGGTGGGAAGATGATTGTGTAATCAGATTTCCTTCAACCAGGTTGTTTAATAAATTCCATAGATGCAAAGCTAGTGTTGGGTTAGTACGAGATGGGGTAATGTTGCATTGTGGCTCCTAAGTGTAGGTATGTTAGATGTTGACACAAGGAGCCACCTAAGAACAATTATGGTGATAGTGTATATGCAATGAAGCTGAAGGGCATCAGCAGGGGCGATTACTCAGAAGCTTATGTATTCCATTACAAGGAGTTTGGCATTACCTTAAAAAAAATGAGCCATTTAAAGATTTTAAATATAAAACAACAGGTAAGATTTACTTTTTACTTGTTAGAATGATTTCTCTTGTAACAACATGGAGGATTAACACAAGGATAGGGTGACATGATCAAAATTTAATTAGGAGGAAGTCAGTGGCAATACTCCAGAAGAGAGATGACAAATATTAAAAAGAGTAGAGTGAGTGAAGGATAAAATTTAAAACTATTTAGTAGACATTGGGAATACAGTGAATTCATAATAAATTGAAGTTAGTTAATAGAGAAATATGTTAATTAAATATACTGAAATGCTATTATAATATTCTGCCTCTGTAAATCTGCTTTCCCATGCTGGAATTTCACCTTGATCTAGGCATGGGAATGTGGAGAGGATTGGCTGATGTCCTAATATTCAGGTAAATAGCAGGCATGTTATTGACAAGTGGAGTGAGGTCTGGGTTTATTCAATGTTTTCTCAAATGCCCATTAGCTAGGCTCTCTGGGCATAGTAGCATTGTGTATCGGTAAATTTTAAAAATGTGTTTAGGATATCTCAAATTACGAAGCTATATTCTAGCTATATATTTTTTCAATTGCTATCCATATAGAATAAAAAATTAAGAAATTTGCTTCCCAAAATCAAAGGATATACTTATAAATATCATAAAACTTTTCTCTAGATTTCTTTCTAATAATATATTCTGTGAGGGAAATATTACAATTGTGATTTCAATACAGAGTCATTTTTTAAAATGCCAACCCAAATTTGGCAAAAGACATGAGAGAAGTGTCTTACATTAGAGGAAATCGCTGGAAACAGAAGGTTTAAAAGAAAAACATACCTAAATTTTGATTCACTATCAAGTAAGCTGATGAAAAGTACATTCAGAATTTTCTGAGTCATCAAAACTTATCTTTAATTTAAATTACAAATTAATTTCTGCCAAACTTAAAAGCTTTTTGAGGAATGAAAAAATTCTTATGAATGTTTTTGTTAGGAAAAACAAACAAACAAACAAATAAACAAACAAAAGTTTGGCTGCTCATTGCTGGGAAGCCAATACTCAAGTTTTGGTTGGAGAGGAAAAGTCGCTTTATTCAGGAAACTAACAGCCTGGGAAAGCGGCAGACTAATGTTCAAAACCATTCCAAAGT
>NW_006494613.1:11256016-11317675 GCF_000325575.1 Pteropus alecto
GAAAGAGGAAGCAGAGAACTGAGAGAGGAGTCTTCCTTTAGTCGGAGATAACACTTTTTCACATCAGACTCCTGGGCACCAACAGCTGGGTACAGCAACCTTGGAGACATCTCTTTGTTCTTCAAAATTCTTCATAATTGTACTCATGACCCTGAAGTTATCTCCTCCTGCTTGACAAAGAAAGAGCACATCAGCAATACCAAATTATATTGTGAGAATAAAAGGAGTAGAGTAAGCAAAGAGGTTAACATGTAAATAAAAGCCTAATTAAAAATTAAATTATTTAATTCTAACTGCCAAAAATACTGTTAGGTAGCTATCAGACATGAGCAACAGGGAGAACAAAGGAATAAGGGCCCAGCCTAGAGACCGCCCAAAGAACACTCCAAAAGTAGTAAAATTTTGGGTGCACGCAAGCACACTAGGCAGAGTTATATAGCAGCCAAGTGTGAATTAAAATGACCTCACTTGCCAATCACCTAAGAACACCTTTGTAACCACTCATCATGGCCCTAAATATAACACAAACCTCTCTCTTCCTCGGGGTTACAGCTCTCCATCTTCCCTGGCTGTAGCCCTTACCCACCCCAGGGTTATGTAACCTTGTTTCCACCTGGTTAGCCAGTTTTAGGTTTGACCCGCTTCCTACTTCACAATGTGCTTTTAAGAAACAGATATTTCTCATATTCATTGAGTTGAAATTCATTTCCCCATCAGTGATAAGAACCTAGAGGTGTGTGTGTTACCAGAACTCTGTTTGGTTCAATGATAAAAATACTGGGGGGAATTAAAATTACAAGGGGTTTGGCTACATTTTAAATTACACCAATCATAAGGTACAGTTAGAAACTTTAAGAAAATTTTAAGTATGTGAGATATCTGCTGATTTTGTTTTTGTTACATTTTGAAATCATTAAGTGCTATTTTAAAATAAGATCCCACCATGCCTTTAATACAACTAACCTTCAAAATACTTTCTCATGAGTGTAGCAGGATATGCATTGCTTTCATAGTATTCATCAAATTTAGTGAGTGATGAGAACTGCTTATTCAACTTATATCTATTTATAGACAAATTTTAGATAAAGCACAGGGCATCTATCTTTACTGATCATTCTTTCATTATTGCTGAATACGTAATCTCTTGTTTACGCACAACAGATAACAAGAATATCATTCAATGATGTCCAATTTATATAGAAATTATATCCATTGTTTACTTAAAGATTTTGTTTCTCTAGGTATTACTTTGTATTACAAAATCTAGACATGCAGGTTAACTCTCTTCGAAGGCATATAGAATAGCACCTACCCTAAAGCTCTGGAGAAAATAGCAACCATTTTTGCAGTCTACAATTGTCACCTCCAATCCCCAGGAACAGGTTTTGTCTTGGAATTAATTTTCACTGTCTTTTCAAGGATATGAGATCGCTAGAATTGCTGGCTGCAGGGGATCTCAGAAATTTTTATCACACATTAGCCCTGCAAAATACATGCATTACACAGAATGAAGTCTCAAGAAATGAAGGGGTAGCAAGGATTTCAAACTCTTGCAGGGATGGAACTATTTGTTTCTAATTGTATTTTAGTTCGTGCTATAATAGAAATCATCTCTATTTATGTGATATGTACACAATAAATAGGTTTTCAGAATGATTAAACACCTTAGCCTCACTTCAACCATTATTTTCAAAAGCCATTTATTTGGAGCATAGTAGAAAATCATAGCAGATAGATATGAAATTCTTCGATTTCAGTGCTGTTGCTATGAGTATCTTCAACAATCTTATCTTCTCTAAAGAGTATGTATCTTATGTTTTTGAAGTAACAACTAGAAGACAATTCGTGCATTTTATAAATTATTTATTTAAAAATTTATAAATAGCACATTTTAATGTTAATTAATATTTAATTATTTGTTAATAATAAATATTTATGATTTCCTACATAGGTTTGACCTGTATATTTAGCTTTCCTTTTTTTAATTGGAATCCAGGATTATTTTAATAAAAATGACTGAACTCCAATAAAGATGATCCAAAGTATAATAGAAAAAAGAATTATAGAATATTATCTGTGGGTAGCAAAAGTGTCTATTTAATTTTATAAATTTTGCATTCTTAAAAAAAATGAGAGAGCATTATTTGATGAGGAAAAATTTAAAGGTCATGAAAACTATTTTTTCCTAATTAACTGACAATTTACTAATTAAAAATAAATTATAATAGTCTTCTTATCACTATTTCTTCATCTTTATTTTGGTAAATATTGGATAAGTTTCTGCCTCAGTAAAAAAAATTCTCAAATCACAACTTAAAAATACAAAGATTTATTTCTTCATGCTATGTATCCATCACAGTTTCACTGGAGGCTTTACTCCCATAGTCACAAAGAACACCAAGTTTACATAGTTTTACCTTCTAACATTGCACCTTCTGAAACATCTTGTCACCTGGATCTATCTATCAGGAGAATAAATAACTGGTAAAGTATGCACCAGCTCTTTTTTGCTTTGACCTGTAATTGATACACAATTCATTGCCAAAATTTACCACATCATGATTCCCAGCTAATCACATAAATAATGGAAAATGTGGATGAAATTGTGAATGTTGACCATCCTGTTTCTGACACAATAATTATGAAGAAAAAGGTAGAACCAGGTACATTAAGTCTCTTTAGTTTTAACACTCTGTCATCTTGTATTTTCATATCAACTTATTCTCACTCCTGTTGTATAAATCCAGTAGATTTTGTCACAGATGCTTAGGTTTTACACATACTTTAATATTTATTCAGGATGTAGTTTACTCGCATCACAGAAATCTACCCATACTGATCTTTTTATTTACATGTGCACGTGCACTTTTCTTCACCTAATTTTTTAGAAATGTGGATTTTGTCCTTCTCGTCTACTGTGCTATCTCTAGCCTTAGAATAAAATATCTTAAGCTTAGGACCACACATCAGTAAATTTCAAGAATTATAAGGTAACTGTAGTAAAATTTAAGGTATTCTATATAATAACTTTATTAGTGTATGATTTTTTAAGGACCAATTTTGCTTTCTTAATTCTGTTTATTCTTCATAACATTTTATAAAAATATAAAGTAAAATTCTATTTATGACTTACTTGTTTTTATTAACTTGGGAGATTAAAATATTCCAATTTTCTGCCTTAAATATGTTTTACAGTAAATGCTGGTAATGAATATGTCATAGTCATATTTTCATTATTATATGAAGTCTTATCACATAGATAATTGTTATGGGTAGTTACTTTCACTGTTGCTTCTACTGTAAGTGTCTTGCTCCCACAGAGTATTTTTTTTTAATTATAATTGAATTCAAAGCTGTGATGCAGTTTCCTAACATAGTAGAGCTGGAAAAAACCCCTGAAATTCCAATGATATATAAAGATAACATTAATTCTTACAGCAAGTCTTTTTGTTTGTTTGTTTAAACTAGGTATTAATGATGAGGTGGTTTTATTATAGATCTGACTTTAGACATTTAGAAACCAGAGAAATGACTGATTATTAATTTTATAAAGAAAATTTTATATTTATATTTAATTAAATATATATGTATATGCTTATATTTAATTAAATATATATGTATATATATTTTACATCTATATTTAATAATTATAAATTATATTATGTATTTTTTGTTTTTATTGTGACCAAAGAAACTGAACAAAATCCCTATAACTGGGCAAATTCATTCATTGGGTCTAGGTAAGCTGATTTACAGCCGTGTAGTTTTTGAATGCTCATTAAGATAAATTCATTTTACTTATATTGATTTTGTGATATTCTGGAAACATTTACTGATCTCTATGTCTATGTTAAACTTAAGTATTGCTCAACTTTGAAAGTTAAAACAGTTACATATTAAAATAAAGATCACATGAAAAATTATAATTTTTTTTTTCACCTCTTGAATTCACTCAGAGAAAAGCATAATGAGGTAATAAGAATAAGGCCAGCAGTGGACTCTATAAGCAAATATTTCTTATATGAAAAAACTATAATTCTCTATATATGGTATATTCAAGTGAATTGTAATTATAGTGTTATAATAGTGGTTTTAATTCTTTTGGGACCGATTTGTAAAAGACTACCCTTATAGATCCAACAGAAAAATCTATGGATAATTAATTCAAGTCCTATTCCTAACTATGCATGCATGAATAAAAATTATATAACAATGTGAATCTCTTATTGTTATCACACCAAGAGCACATAAGACTATGCTTGAAACTTTTTCTACTTAAACAGGTGCACCGAACTAAACATACATTTTAATTGCTTTATGTGTTCTCACTTGTACTGTGACTAATGAGCTTTTAAAAATAATATACTTCAAAAAATGGGTAGACTTTAAACTGTTCCAGAAGATACAAATCAAGTATGTATTTCAGAAATATTCTTAGAAATACTTAATCACATTATTTCATCAAATGTTCTTGGAAACAGATCACCAAAGGTGTCCTAAAATCTCAAACACAATTACAAAAGCTAAATTGTCTTAAGTACTACCCTAACAGAACATCAGGAGGCTTACTTTCCATGCTGTGAGGCTTTATCATAGGCAAAACCACACAATCAAGTACTCTCTGGGCACTAAATTCTATTCATGGAGTTCATCAAAATTAGATACAAATATAGTTTACTTTAAAACAGTTTTCTTTGCTTTTTGTCACCTTTGTTTCCAGATAAAAATAGAAATTCTGAGTTATAGTAGTGATGAAACCAAATTTCTTAAACTTTTTGCTGGTGTTAAGATGGCTTTATGTTTTAATTATTGGCATTAATCTCTTTTCCTTCCCACTTATTATTATATACTTCATGAAAGCTTTATAGTATTTATTATAATTCTTTATTCACCTCAATTTTTATTAGAAACTGGCAATTTATGATTCCTTCCAACTGATGACATATTTTTTTGCTATCTGTAGAAAGTAGTCATTGCAAATGAGATCCTGTCAACCCATTCTATTCTGTAATTCATAAAATAATATTCTGTGTATCTTGTTTCTAGGAAGCTTAACTCCAAAATTCTATTTTTAGCTATATACATTTACAGCAAAATTTTTTACAGAGGCATTCATCATATCAAAGGTAGTCCAACCACTGCTTTTGAATTCAGTCATCATTATTTCCACCCTACAATTCTCTCATTTTTATCCTTAGTGGAATAAATTAGAAACCCAGATGGATAATCTGGGAAATATTCCACATGATTGTTTTTAAAAACACATTTCTTGTCAAGCATAGATTTTATAAGATTCAGTTATAGTTTTAATAAACAGAGTTCTAATTATTAACTACTATTTCCAAAATCAAATGAGACATGAGATCTTTTACATAAAGATTTGCGCATCTCTACTGCTTTAAACCCCATTTGAAATCCATATTGTTCTTTTCCTAATAGTGTTAAAAAGCAAAATGAATTTGACCCAAGAGACAAAAAAAATGTTTTGTATTCATTAATTCAATGACTACATTTAAGTCTTTAAAAAAAAAAAACAAAATGCTCACTGCCTTGTGAAAAATATTAATCCAAATTTAAACGAGATGTTGTAGCTCTTACATTTCAACTTATCCTTCAATTCCTTAGTAGTAATACTCTATTTTCCTAATCTTTTTTCCACTCAGATGCCTTATTCCATTTATATCCCTTCCTCTTTATTTTCTGCTTGCTATCAGAAAATGTCATTGGTTAGTTTGCTTCCTTTAAACGTATCCCCATGAAGTGATGACCTACCAAGAGATGTACACTGCTCAAGTGGTCACTATAGAGATGGCACAAACCCTCACCAGATGTGCATGCATGCCCACACAAACACATGCACACACACACACACACACACAAACACACATGGCATCATCTGTGATCTGTATGCATATGAAATCCTAAAAGAACAGAAAGGGACACATGAGATCTCTACTATCTTCAGATAGCTTTGGACATGAACCAGGTGAAAATGTAGATAAGAAATTCATTAAAGACAAATGTAAAAGAGGACTCAGTCTTCTAAAAATGGGGAAGGCATTCAGCAGAGTGACAGACATGACTACAGTATAAGCAGATTTGTGTGTGTATATGTGTGTGTGCGTAAGTTATTCTCCTAAATGCCCACATCATGGACACCTACAGAAAAAGAAACATCAGCAATAGTACCAATTAATCCAGCATCCTTGACAGGTGAATTGGAGTGCAGTGGGAAAGTATACTGGTTACTAGTTAGACAACAGGAGTGCCTGAAGTTTTCATTAACCCCAAACTTAGACTAAACTAAGAATATTTCAAATACAATTTTAAAGACTTAAGGCCTTTGATTACTTATTGAGATGAGTGTTCAAAATATATGAGATAATCTTTTTATTAGAAGGAAAATAGTTCACAAATAATTAGCAGTGTATTTTGAGCAGCTGAAGTTAATTGAGTAGATACTAATAAACATAGCAAGGTAGATATTTTTTTGTTTGCCTCTCCAGATCCACTATTGGTTCTTTTCTGCCCTGCTTGTACTACAGGAGCCTGGCATCCACAGACTTTTTCATCTGAAGTCTGTTGATCTCTGGCTTTCCATTGCTTTGATCCAATGAAATTCACTGACAGATCAAAGAATAAGAGGAGAAACAGGTGGCATGTTTAGTTTCTTTGGGTCACTGGGGCCTGTAGTTTGACAGTGACTTCAAGATTCTACCTAAGACCACAGCTCATGGATGTTCTTTAATATTAAAACTCAGCAAATATAAATTATTGCTTTCTCTTTTTGCCTCTTCAGACCTAGGGAGTGTTAAAGTATGCGAACCCCATTTAATAGTCTGATAGTTTACCATCATTGGTGTTTCTTTAACCATATTTTCACCTTTGTGTATGCTTCCAACACTGAAGGTTCCAGGTGTCCAATATTTCTTTCAAGTCCCTGCAATATACTTATAATTGTTCCTATTGGCATAAAGAATATAAATTAACATTGTATACTTTTAATTGTTATCCTCTTTGAAATATTAGTATAGACTGGAAATTTCTCTTTGATGCCACAGTTCTGTAACTGAATTTTTTTTCTTTGTGTCTGAAAAAGTAATTACACCAGAGATATTATTGTGTATATTTTTGTTGATGAAATGTTCAACATCAAGACGATCTTAACTACTGACATACTTGAACTGTTTAGTAATATAAAACTCACCTAATGTTGTTTTATATAAGTTTTACTTTTTTGCTCTCCTGAAATAGATTTGTGCATAAAATTTTCTGAATATCTTGTCAGAGAAATACCATTTTACATTTTTATAGAACTTTACCTTTTGTGGTGCTTGGGCATATGTTATTTTTTCTACATCTCTGGAAATAGAAATCATTGCCTATATTTGCTAAGGATGAGGAAAGTTAGGAGACTTGCCTTCTAATATCTGGTAAAAGTAGAACTCAAATAGCAATATCTGCTTGGTTTCCTACTATAATATACTATGATCTCCATTTGGAAATTTTCTTAGATATTGGCATTGGAGAAAGTTCCATTGAACTTTGGCTGATATAAAGAGTTATTAAGCTTATCTGAGAGGGAAATCGTATAGACTTAAAGACCACGTTTTTAGGTTCGGTATAAAGGCAAGCCCAAATTATCTTTGGGAATGATTTTATGATGCCTCCTTCCTTAAGTAAATGTCAATTCTTTCTTGTGTCCTGAAGAGACGCTTAAGCCTCCAAATGTTCCTCCAAAGTTCAAATGAGAAAGGTATGCCATCTGCAAACTACAATTAAGGACATTAAAATATATCTAAAAGGTTACTTCTCACTTACTCCTAGGATGTAGAAAGCGGGAAAAAGTGTTCCTTCAAATTTAACCAGAAAGAACCAGATAATCATAAAGTCAAAACTTTTCTTGAACCAATTGTAGAGTTAAGGTTGTGGAATACTCAAATAGCCAGAGATACCTATCTTTGCTTAGGTGAGAAAACTGGCACAACTGTGATAATAGAATAAAGACTGCTACAATGCAATCGAATAAGAATTACAATAAAAATGTTCATTAATTGCTAAAGTTTACATGTCTTTCATGAGAGTTTAGAACCCCAAGGAGCCACAGACACAGGGGGAGTTTGCACCACTCTTTACATACTCATAGATTTTCTTCACCTACTCATAGGAAATAGTGAGGACAAAATGAAAATTCAGAGAAAGTGTCTCAATGGTACATATCTGGGAGAGGAAAGTACAACTTGTATAGAAGCCGTGCGCAAATCTTTTTTCCTAAAAAAAAAAAAAAGAAAAGAAAAGAAAATTTAAAAACCTCTGGTGGTGATTTGACAACATCTTTCTCTTTTTAGGCACAGATTAAGAACACTTGTTGTGGAGGGAAGGAAAAAATGGAGTAGAGGAATATGGGAAAGCAGAGGCATAAATTGCCCTGAACCCAGACAATTAGTGACATCCCAACACAGCAAAAAGGTAGATCATTGACAAAGGGTAGATCTCTGATACTCAGAGACGTACCTAAGAATGAGTCTAGACCAGTACACAGGACAAATAAAAAACTCCCTCCACTGGCTAGTGAACTCTTCAAAATAAATATCTAAGAGAAGAAGCGGCATACCAGTTTCTACACATAAATACTGTGTACCTCATTCTCTACTGCTCTACACATGCTAACAGTCTTTCAACTAAAATGTTATCACACACACACCCCATTACCTAAAATTCACTTGAAAGAGAGAAATAATCAACAGAAATGACTCAAAATATGCCCTAGGTGTTAAACTATCAGATGAGAAATTTAAAAGAAGTATTATGAGTATGTTAAAATCTTTAATTGAAAAAAGTATACAATATGCATGAACAAAATAAGAAGTACAGCACAGTTATGAAAAATACAAGAAATATGAAAGGAAGTTCTCCAGGCAGAAGAAATAAAGTATCAAACAGAAATTTGTATCTATTCTATGAAATCAAGTTCTCCATAAGTAGTGGAAAAGAAGGTAAATATAAAATACATATATTTATAGATTTAAAACCTATATACATTATTGACTCACTAAAGAAATATATAATTTCAACTTGTTTCAAGTCAATAGATATAAAAGAGAAAAATATATGGCAAAAATAACATAAAAGATGGGAGAGACAAATCCTAAGGTCATTCCACTACATGTGAAGCAATATAAAATTTTTTGAATGTAGACTGTGATTAATCAAATATGTGTTTTGTAAACTCTATGAAAACAATTGAAATATTTTAAAAATTGTGGAAATAATAATAGTTGAGATAAAATTAAATCATGAAAAATAATTAGTTCAAAAGCAAACAGAGGAAAAGGTATTCTTCACAATATTCCCAACTCACAGATAAGCAACAGCCTGGAAAATTTTTAAATTTCAAATGAACTGTTTTAAAAGAGGAAAATTTTTTCAAAAAAAAAAAAAAACTTTTTTAAGGAAAAGTAACCAAAATAATTTTTTAAATGTCTCAGTTGTTAGTCAAGCAAGAAAAATCTTTTACTGATGGTAAGTTGATTGAATCATGTTAATGTGGAGAAGTCAATGAAATGTGTCCAGAAGAAACAAACAGTTATAATTATTAGCCTTTCAGTGAGAACTGCTGCTGGAATTGTTGAGAACACTGGGAGCAATATCAATAGTCATTTAAAAAAATAAGGCTAATGATTTCAAGTTGTTTCCTCTGCTCTTGATAAGTTAACAAATATTTCTGATATTCTCAATTGCTGGATATTCAAAGAATCAAAGCGGAGTTTAAGATAACTGATAAATTAGCCTCTCTGTAAACAATCTGTGAAGAACTACTACAGGGAGAAATACTTTCAAAGTAGCTTAGAAAATACTAATTCAATACAATTTGATGTAGAACCTACTAAGATTTATAAATACATATTGGAAAAGAAAATATTTTAGTTAAGCAAACTTACAAAGCTTATATAAATATTAGGTTTGATATTTAGTGTATTATTCATCAACAGGTAGTTTGCAGAAAAAAAAAATCAAGATATGATGTGTAACTGAAGCAGTGGTGTCAATAAGGAACTTCATTTGTTTTCATGGACTTAATCATCATCAATTGCGCAAATGCTTGTAATAAATGGGAGATGAATATCCCGACTTGCTCTACCACACAACAATTTGATTGTTTAGAAGTTCAAATCCAAAATCCATGTTTTTGTTTTTGTTTTGTTTTTCCCCTGAATGAAAAGGAAAAATCTCAACCACTATTAAGAACTCTGAATATCTTTGGGAATTAGCTTTTTTTTTCTCCCCTGAATAGTTGATGATATTCCTGAATAAATCTGACCAATAATTATAAGGTGAAACAAAGCTTATATATAGAAGTTATACTGTGATAAGTCATTTAGAGGACAATTAATGTTGTTTGATTTACAAATGATGTCACGATTTTTATAAACTTCTTGTACTGTCAAAATTTTACATATAGTTGACATTTAATATGAAATTAGTTTCAAAGAACAAACTTATATTTGCCATAAAAGAGCAAGTGGGAGGATGAATGGAAAGGTAAAGAGGATTAAGAGATACAAACTTCCAGTATAAAATGTACTATCAAAATTTAAAACAATAAAATATATACTGTGAACATTTTAGTGACTATTCAACTAAGAAAACAAAACTTATGCTTAACAAATGAACAAGAGATAAAATTGAAATGTTAAAAGAGTATTAAATTGGTCTAAAAAAGACAAAACAAGAAAATAGGACTTGAGAACAAACATCAACAGGAATTTTTTTTTTTTTAAATTAAGAAGATAACTATACCTAACCTAATTAAAAATCATATTGATGTAAATAGTTTAAATTTCAGAATTAAAAGTCAAAGGTTGTTAGAATAAATTAAGAAAGCAAGACCCAATTATGTACTTCCTACAACAAACACTATAAATATAAAAACAAAAAGTAAGATGGAAAATATATGCAATTATAACAAAAATCAAAAGGAATTCGTATGACCATATTAACATCACACTAAGTAGATTTTAGATCAAAGAATATTTCCAAGGATGAAAATCATTTCTCGATTATAAAGTGGTAAATTTCTTGAGAACATAACAATTCTAAACTCTTTTTGCAATTAATAACATATTTTTAAACTACAAGAAACAAGAACTAAGAACTGCAAGGAGAACAGATAAATCCACAACTATTGTCAAAGATTTAGAAACCTCTCTTAATAATATAGAGGAAAATTAATCACAAAATCAGTAAACATATTAAAGATTTAAGCAACAGTATCAACCAACTTGATCTTCTTGATACTTATAGAAGACTTCATCCAACAACAGTAGAGTTCACATTCTCTTTAAGGGCATGCAGAATAATTACAGAGATAGTTCATATTGTAGACCACAAGTTTCTATAAGTTTTTGAAAAATCAAGGGGTCAGCAAGATGGTGGAAGAGGTGGTCCACCACTTGTATCTTTCTCAGCAACAATATTTGACAGCCATCCATGGATGAAAGTACTGTTGTAGGAGCTTTGGGTACAGGTAGGAGATTGTGAAGACTTCATGGAGCCCAAACCAAAGAGGTGATTTTGTGAAGGCAGGCCCGTGCCCAGGTAGCAGATTTCCTTACACTAGTCCCTACTATAGACCAGAAACAGTGTTTTCCCCTTGAAAACTCTACTACAGCCCCATTTGGCATTGGTCCAGCCACCAGCTCCATCTGCCAAGGGGCATGGCAGTTGTCATGTACAACTATAATAGGTTTGTCAATATCAGTCCTAGGTATGAATTCTAAAGCAGCCTATAACTCAGTTCCAGCCCCATTTAGCTATCAGTCCTGCTCATACAGGGTGAAATAAGGAGACATGGCCATCCATACCATTGATGGAAGACCCTATAACCCTGGTTTGACTGCAGATCCTCAAGTAGCCCTATAATGTGGCTCTAGTCCTTCTCATCCAAAGACCAAGACAACTCCTACCCATTTAGAAACCTGCTGATATACATGTCCATCATGTGCTGAGGTAGGCCTTCTGACTTCAGTCATATTACAAATCCTGAAACATACCTGTAACTCAGCTCTAACCCCTCTTAGCCACAAGCTGAGAATGTGCCAGCCCATCCATGAACCTGGTAAGAGATATATTCATTCATACCCCAGAAGGAGGTCATCTGACCTTAATCTGATTGTGGATCTTAAAGCAGCCCTATTTCTTGACTTCAGCCTCTCACATACACAATCAGGGAGCAATGTTCCTGCCTAGGCAACTCACCAGGAGATATACCTATCCAGCCTGCCAAACTTAGTGCAACTATGTACCATAAAGCAATGCTTTAATCCTACTGCAGCCCTTTAAGGCCCTGAATCAGGAGTGGTCTTGCCTTCCCAGAGGTCCAGAGAGAGACATGTTCATTTGTACCCTGGGGGCATGTCTGCCAACCTTGGTTTAACTGCAAATCCTAAAGCAGCTCTGTGACCCAGCTCCAAATCCATTCAGCTCACCTAGGAACCTATCAGAAGACATACCTGTCAGTGCCCTCAGTCTACAGACCTTACTCCTTGCTGTAGACCCTGAAGCAGACTAATGGCTCTATTCTATCCCCTTCAGATACAGTACAGGTCCAATCCTGCTCATCCAAGAACTCAACAAGTGACCTGTCAGATGCCCTCCCAGAGACCAGGAAGGAGTCATAACCATCTGCACACATGGTAACAGGCCCACCATCTGTAGACCCTAAAGTAGACCTCTGTCCCAGTGCTAGCCCTACTAACCAAGTCCTGAAAGTGGTCTTGTCCACTCAAGGTCCATCGGTAACTCATACTCACTTAAGCCCCTGGTAACATGGCCCCAACTTCAAATTCCACAGATTAGACCCAGCTCTAATCTGTTCAACTGTGATCCTGGAAACAATATTATCAGTGCAAGGACCTGATGGAAAATTTCTACCTGCTGCTGAAACCATTCCACAAAAACTCGAAGAAGTGTTTGCTCCTTCAAACCCACACGCATCAACACAAGGCTCACAGAGCACAAAGAATAAGGCAAACATGACACCACTAAAGGAAACTAATAAATTCCAGTAACCAGTCCTAAAGAAATGCAGATCTACAAATTGTCTGAGAAAGAAGTCAAAACATCACCTTAAAGAAACTCAGTGGAAGATACAGAAAGACAAATACTGCTGATCTCATATACGGAATTTAAAAACATTGAATTCATAGAAACAAAAAGTGGAATGGTATTGCCAGGGGCTCAGGGGGTAAAAAAAAAAATGGGTAAATGTTGGTCAAAGGTTATAAACTTTCAGTTATAAGATGAATAAATTCATAATATCTAACGTACATCATGGTGACTTAGCTAATAATACTATATTGTGTACTTGAAAGATGATATGAGAGGAGAGCTTTAATATTCTCTTCATAACAATAATAAAATGGTAATTACGTAGAATACAGGATGTGTTAGCTAACTTTATTGTAATAAGCATTTCACAATATATATGTGTATGAAATCACATTATATACTTTAAACTTATATAATATTATGTTAATTACATATTAATAAAGCTGGAAAATAAATCATAAAATAAAAAACATATATTTTTACAACATAGATAAATATGGAAATGGAAAAATATGCTTAATATTTTAAATACTCTTCCAATTAACTACCAATTTAAAAAATGACCAGTAAGTAAAAAAAAATTACTCTGTCTTTCTAATAACCAAATGAATCCAATATAAAACATTTTTGTATGTATCAGTTTATATAGAAAACACTTTAAAATAATACTGGTTTCATGTTGTGAACAGAAACATTAACATAAATTATAGGAGTATAATTGGGTATAACCTTCCAAGTGCTCAATATTTAAACACTATAAACCCCTTTATTATTCTTTAAAAATTTTTATATTACACAAATTTATCCTAAGGAGGTAATCAGAGAAGTTTGCAAAGCTATATAGAAATTATGTTTATTTAGCACTGTTTTTAAGAATGTAAAATTGATAAAAAAAAAGAAACCCCAAATTAATCCATATTAAAGTAGGTGAAATCATCACAAAACTAGAAGTGTTTATATCAAATATTGGTATTGTTGGAATGTTTCGTTTTGTACTTTATATACATAAATTGCTTTTTTAATTGGTAATATGAAGGTATTTTTAGTTTTCAGATTAAGAACAACATAATTAGGACATTTTTTTCTATTTCCAGACTATTTTTTTCTTCTTGCCTGATTTTTAAGTTATCGACATTTATCAATTTTATGAGAAGGGACTTCCTATCTGCACACAATCCCAATACTATCTAAAAATATTTTTGAAATAAAATATGTGTAGAATAAACAAATGTTTCAGAATTTTAAAATAGTTTAGAAGTAAAGTCAAAGAGATTGCTTCATTATCATTCTGTCTTACAGGTGAAATAAAACATAGATTTAAATATAAAACAATCAAATATTAGATTAAAATAAATTATTTGGTGTAAAGTGAGGTAATATAAAATAAGGACGAGCAAGTAGGCTTGCATTCAAGAAAATTATGGGGGGAAAACCCCTTGAAATATATAAACTGTATGTCACAATTCCCTTGCTCTTCCTGTCAGAAATGACTAGAAGACAACTACTTGTAGTCTTCCTGCAGATTTCAAGTTGGGATGCAGATTCATAGGAACACTGAGTATTCCCTCATCCTTCCTAACTGTGGTTGTATAGTATCACTGACATAAATGGACTGAAGCAATGCTAAGAAAGCATATCTATTAATTTTACATGAACATTTTCTTAGTAGTACAAATATTCACATTTTGGTAATGAAGAGGAAACTATGTTGTTGTACAAAATAATTTTAATAAAATTAATTAATTTTAATATAAAATATTACTTGATAGAATCATGGAAAGAGATATTGAAAAGGAGTGGTGAGCGGAGATGTTCTTGCCTCGGATCTTATCTTAATGGGAAAAATTCAAGTTGCTCAGCATTAAGTATGATATTGGTTGTAAGTTTCAGTAGATAGTCTTCATTATGTAGAGAAAGTTTTCTTTGATTCCTAACTTCTAAGAGTTTTTGTCGTAAATGGGTGTTGGACTTTGCCAAATGCTTTTCTTGCATCTACTGATATGATCATGTAACTTTTTCTATTTTAGACTGTTGATATGATGGATTACCTTGATTGATTTTCAAATGTTTAGCCTTTATAACTGGGATAAATCACACATGATCATGGTGTATAATTCTTTTTATACATTGCTGGATTCAATTTCCAATACATTGTTGAGGATTTTTGCAACTATGATCATGAGAAAAATTGGTCTGCAGTTTTTTTGGAGTTTTTGTAATAACTTTGGTTTTGGTATTAGAGTAAAGTTGTCTTCATAGAATAAGTACAGGAGTGTTCTCTCTGCTTCTGTCTTCTGAAAAGAGATTGTTCAAAAGAATTAGTAACATTTCTTTCTTAAATATTTGCAATAATTCACCAGTAAACACATATGGGCCTGGTGCTTTCTGTTTAAAGAAGTTATTAATCATTGTTTAAATTTATTTAATAGATATAGACCTATTCAGATTGCGTATTTCTCCTTGTGTGAGTTTTGGCAGCTTATATCTTTCAAGAAATTCATCTATTTCCTCAAAGTTATTAAATTTCCAGGCATAGAGTTGTTCAAAGTATTCCGTTATCCTTTTTATGTTCATGGGAAATTAGCATGATACATTTTTCTTCATCCATTTACTTTTAATCTACATATCTTTTTTACTTAAAGTAGGTTTCTTATAGATATATTTTTTACTAAATTTATTGGGGTGACATTGGTTAATAAAATTATATAGGTTTCAATTGTACAATTCAATAATAAATCAAGTGTTGAGGAGGTGGGGAAAAATAACCCCTCATATACTGATGGTGGAAATGTAAACTGGTATAGCCACATGGAAAATGATATGGAGGTATCTCAAAAAATAAAGAATTACCATATTCCCCTGCATATTGTTTTTTGAACCACTGTACAATCTCTCTTTTACTTGGTGCATTTAGACCACTGACATTCAAAGTGATTTTTGATATATTTAGGTTAATATTTACCATATTATCATTTTCTATTTATTGTTCTTTGTTCTTATTTTCATTTTCTATTTTTTTCTGTCTTTTTAGGTTTTAATTGAAAATTTTATGATTTAATTTTTCTCTCTTAACATATTATACAGGCGTAGTGTCAATATTTTATAACAAAATAATTTTAATTCTTCTGTCCTATTTTTTGTGCTTCATTTATGTCACTTATATATAAGAATATGTAAGCATAAAAATAATGTGTTTAATTCTATATGCTTATACATAAGCATATGTAAGAAAAATAAAAGTTTTTACTTTTCCTTTATGTATTCTTTTTTCAGTGCTCTTCTTTACTTTATGTAGACCTAAGGTTCTGGCCTATATTATTTTCCTTTTCTCTAAAGTATTTCTTTTAATGCTTCTTAAAAACCATTTTTACTGGAAAAAAAATTCCCTTGATTCAAATATTTATGTCTTCTTCATTTTAAAGGATAACATTCCAGAGTCCAGAATTCTAGGTTTATTGTGTTTTTCTGTCAACACTCTAAATATACACTCTACTCTCTTCTTGCTTGTATGGTTTCTGAGGTAAGTCAGATGTAATTTTTATCTTTGTTCTTTTTTAATCATGGTGTTTTTACCCTATAGCTTCTTTCAAGTTTTTTTCTCTATCTTCAATTTTCTATTATTTGAAAATGATACCACTAGGTTTAGTTTTCTATTCTCCGAGCTGGATCTATAGATTGTTTCTGACATTAATTTAGGGAAATTCTCAGTTCTTATTTAAAATAAAAATATTTCTTTTGTTTCTATTCATCACTCTTCTGATATCCCATTTCACATATGTGACTCTTTTTTATAGTTGTCCCATAGTCTTTGGATACCTTCTTCGTTTTTTGTTTGTTTGTTTGTTTGTTTTCCTATTGTTGTTGTTACTATTTTGCTGTCGTTATTCAATTTGTTTTTCAGTTTGAGAGATTTCTACTGAGATATTGTCAAGCGCAGAGATTCTTTCTGTAACTGTGTCCAGTCTACTAAGTCCATTAAAGACATTTTTCATTTCTGTTATAATGTTGTTGTTATTGTTGTTGTTTTGTGGTTTTTTTTTTTTCCCCACTCTTAACATTTCTTTCTGGTTCTTTCTTAAAATTTCCGTTCTCTTCTTACAGTGCCCATTGTTGTTGCATGCTTTGTACTTTATCCCTCACAGCCCTTAGCCTATTAATCATAGCTGTTTTAATTATTGGTCTGACAATTCAAATATCCTTGCCACATCTGCTTCTGATGTTTGCTCTGTCTACTAAAATAATTTTTTGTTTGTCTATGTGTTTTACTTTTGGTATGCCATGTTTTGTTTTGTTTTGTTTTGTTTTGTTTTTTGATAGCTGGGCATAATGTACATGGTGAAAGAAACTGCTCTAAATTGGACTTTGTAATGTGATGGTAAGGTGTGGGGGAGGGGAACATTCTATAGTCCTATAATTAGGTTTCAGTCTTTTAGGGAGTCTATATTTCTGGACTGTGAATTTCACAAGAATTTCTCACTTTTTATTCCCCCATTAGTTGTGAGAGGGTGGCTAGAGTTGGCTGGAGCGGGATATTTCCAATTTCCCAGATCAGTTATTCTATTATAACCCAGCAGTTTAGGCTCTGGTTAACTAGCTTCATTTGAAGAAAGGCCTTGTTAAAAAGAACAAAGTACTCTGATGTATTTCAGAATGATCTTTTTCCCTCCCCTCTGCCAGAGCATGATGAGATTTTACTTAGATATTTACACAAGAACCTGGTCTAACATTTGGAGGATCTCACTCCATCACTGGGTATCCATGGAGTTCTTAACTTTCAGTATTGTTCACACTGAGCCTCCAGTAATTCATCAATTATAGTTCAGATTTCCAGAGATTTCTGCTAGTGAGTCTTTACTCTGGTAAGCCATGAATCACTGTATTTGCCTGACTTCCTCCCTGATGTCGAGGGCTGTTATTTGGCCTGTGTCCTCATCTCCCTGATCCTAGAAGAGTTGCTGATTTTTCAGTCTGTTCATCTTTTTAGTTGTTAGGATGGAATGGCAACTTTCAAGCTCCTTAGGTGAGGAACCAGAAACCAAAAGTCATCAATATAGGCATCTTTCAAATAAAATAATTAAATGTTTTATGATGTAAAATCTAAAGTATTTTCTAATTCAGCAACACAACAAATAACAAAGCAATATTTAATCTTTATTCTCATGAAGAGTTAAGATAGAATTATCAAAATCAGATTTTGAAAAGAAATGACCACTACTTTATAAAGAAAGGTATGTATATCAGTGTTTCTTATCTGTGCTCAGAATTTCTATGGAAATACAATTGACATTACAAGTCTTCATCAATTTCACCAGTAGACTTTCTGTAGTAACTCCTGCCAGACAAAATAATCACTGAAGCTCCTTCCATTTGGAGAGATAAAATGTCACAGCATAGAACATAAAATGCCTTAGCAGTGCTAAACTGATTCACTTTTGCTGGATTCACAGCTGCCATTAGCACTTTGATGAAGAAAAAAAAAAAGACTTTTTATAACCTATATCATATTGAAACACGTTTTACAAATTTGCATGTCACAGTCAAGACTGGCCTTTGTTGGATTAGTTATCAAAGCTCAAAAATGTTTGCATGATGAATTTTCAGTAAAGTAACTAATCACAAACCCCCACAAACCAAATGTAATTTTATAACTTAGAATAGTCAAAATACCATATATTAAAGAATTGTCGTGGTGTTAGAAGGACTAGACTAAATTAAGATATATTGCAATGCATTCTCATTCCGGATAAACTAATAAAACTTTGCTCAAAGATAATGTAATATTCAAATCTCCTGATCAAATTAAGTTTTTTCTGGTTAACTCAAAACAAATTTAAAAGTAAGGTGCAGTCTTCACTCTCCTAATAAAAAAACAGTTTCACATCTATAAATTAAAAATATATGTTTATGCTCTTTACACTAGAGAGTTAAAGCATGCCAAAAAAGTCTCCTGAAAACCTGTTATAGGATCTAATGTTTTGTGGGAAAAATAACCATCTAGAGAATATGGTGACACTAGACTTAATGAAAAATGTACAATTTCCCTCTAAATATTGTTATCAGAACTGACTATTTTGATGATTCACAACCCAAAGCAGCAATATTCTAAAGGGAAGATTAAATTAGAGGAGGTTTTATTCTAATGACAGAATTTATCTGAGTCAAAATCTCTAACTGGTGGGCTTTAGAAGGTCTTGTAGTTTCCTTTCTTTCTTTTTTGTTCTGGTTATCTTTAATTGATCCAATTTTCCATTTTCTGGATATCCAAGGCTTAGGATACATGCAGAGCAAGTTCAACACACTTCTATGCCCATTAAACAAAGACTGCCTTCTCCAAGCAATACTCAATATTCAAACCCTATTTGTCCCTATCTCCCATGAAAAATTAAATATTGAAAATTCCTTTTCTTCAAATACCTGTTGTATATTATCAAGGAAACACCTTATTTATAAGAATGACTTCCTTTTTTGTAGGCAGAACATATGAATCCTTCTTGAACTCTCATATTTTTCCACTGCACTCTCCAACAGATAGGGGTAGTGTCTTGATACTCATCATTGTACCTGGTGCAAGAATTTCTCCATATTAGGCGTCATAAAAGTTATTAGAAGTTGTTTATTTGTTAAGGAAACGTAAAAGTTTAAGAAGCTTTTTCTATTTGTGCTTTTGTTTTGAAAGAGGACATTTTGGCTTGGAGTTGAAGGATTTCTGAGAGTTATACCAGGTAGAAGAAATAAGTAGCATCTGGAAGAGAAAATCAGAAAAAATTAAGGTCAGCATATTATCTTTTTATTACCCTTTCTTTAAAATTCCCTCAAGGTATTTTTGTTAAAAAAAAAAAAAAATCTCCCCGATTTGTCCACCTACTCATCTGCAGTTTCTAATGTGTATGCTCTAGATTCTGTTGCTCACTTGAACCAAGTTAAACTTGTTATTGTTGGTAGTGATCCAAACCTGCATTGTCCCAGTAATGCTGAGGTCATTTTAATTGATAGTTGGCTATTATATAATCTTTTGTCTACTGCACATGTGATTTTACCTAGAATTCAGTCTGTGTAACAGATTTATGAATTTCCAGGCATATGTATGACATTATAATGCAGGTTTAATGAGGCTCCAGTCAAGAATGGTCAGTATATATACTAACTGTGCATGCACTTATGGCCAGACTAAACCAATGGTTAGTTTTGTGGTTTTTACTTCCTCGTAATGGTAATTTTTGACAAGTAAGTAGGTGTTTCCAGGAGGTTCTAAGGAAGGTCTCTGTGTTTGGCCTTCATCGCTCATGTCTAACTAACTGCCTAACACACCCATATTATAAATACTGTTCAAGTAGGCAAGAACCTGTAAAACTATTTGCAGCAAAGTTTAAAACTGAATGTGTTCCCAAATTTATGAAGAATTTACTTTATGTATAAATGCTACCAAGTATTTGATGAGTTGTGCATGCTAATCACAATAAGAATATTTAAAATAAGAAAATAAATTTTATTCCCCTATGTTCTCCTCATGCGTCTGATCAGAAAATATGCTGTACCTACACTGATAACCAGAGAGCTTACAGTATAAAGTCTTAAATGCAAGGCAATGAAGACAGAGGAAGAACTTGTTTCTAAATTATTTTCAATCTTGAATTGCAGCCAAGAATTTTGATTTTGTAAGTAATCACCTCACCAGATGTCTTGATATACCCCTGCCATGCCCTTGCTATTTCTTTTCTCAGTGGTGCATGCGCTCACATGTAAATAATAGATAGGGTACATTAAGACATGGAGTAAATTGAACAGGTTTATTTGGCACTGAGCAAACATGTGCTATATAAAATCAAAATTAATTGCCATTATGAGTTTCCTGCACTAACTTATTGTCATCCATTTAGAAAATATCCATCGTCCTAAATAATGCTAATAGAACACACAGACACACACACACATTCACTAGAACTTGAGCCCTTAGCTTTCAGGGTCAGAATTCTGTGACACTGAGCTCCAAAGCAATTGCATTTCTCATCATTTTCTGATCTCTGGGAGTACGGTACGGCTAAATAAAAATAACATCAGAATGAGTTCAGGAGTCTCCCTTGAAGTCTTTGTAGAGCTTCAACGATTCCCCAGGAACCATTGATGTGAGATCTGAATTACAGCTAATCCTTCTTTTCAATGTCTAAATACTCTCAATCACATTGCAAATAGTCATTAATGATGGAGTATTTTAGGTCAATGATATTAAAAAAAACAAAAAACAAAAAACTAAGTTTAATTTAAAAGGAAATATCTGAAGACTCATCCACGGTTTTTCAAGTATAATCAAAATAAATTCAAATATATGTCAGAATATTGAAATGCTGGACATTTCTAAAAGTAAGCATTTTAATTTTTTAAAAGATAATATAGCATAATTTTGCAATAGTATTTCACTGTACATAATCTATTGGCACAATAATTTTCTGCACCTACCTGAACATTAACAAACTTCTGGTCTGTGAAAATACTAAATATAATGATTCAAAACACTGGGGTTTATCAATTGCTTTCCAAACATGAGCCATTTTATGCATAACCAGAGCTGGGGCCACATTCTTCTATGAGTGATATCTCCAAGATTTTTGCTAATTTCTACCCAATGTATTCTAAAGCTCTCCTAAATAGATCTTCTCCGTAAATTCTGGCATAGAAAGAGGTGCTTTTAGTTTTTATAATGATTGTCTGGTGAAAGAAACTTTGTTTCCCTAAAAAAATGTCCATGTGGGGAAAAAAATAAGCTTTCGTTAAAAGAAAAAAAAAATGGATTGTAAAAAATAAAGATAAAATCTCAAGTAAATAATGGAAAACTTTAAGTTCTAGTGTTCTTCATTTTTTGTGGAATATGGTTCAGTAAGTCTACACACAGCATAGATTTCTTAACTTAAAATCGTGTCGCGGAAATACTTATAAGTCTTACGTGATTCCAATGTGTTCTCTGCAAGATTACCTGTTACTTTTCTGCTTAACTGCTTATCAGCTAATTACATAATTTGCCTCCCTGCTTAGTAAATTAAACTCCCAATTCTCCTTCTCATAGTGCATTTACTCCGGATGAGTCAACATTTGTACATAAAGGATAGCGACCATTCAGCAAGGATGCTGCTGTTTCCTAGGGTGAAATACTGAAAATGTCAGCAGGACTTAACACAGAGGTGAGCTCTACACTGCGAAGGTGAAAATAAGCCAATATTGCTTAACTAAATGTGTATTTAAAACATTCTATGTTAAGTCAATACTTTTATGTTTTATATCGGTTTTTAAAAATTTGTCTTAGTAGTAGACATAATTTTACTGTCTTCCTCATCAGGACAATACCTCACCTTTATATACTAATTTTGAACTACGAAATGCCTTTAGTTTGATCATTTGCACCTTATAACACTTCTATGAAACAGAAAGGGTTAGTATTAGTATCTTTAATTTACATGTAAGAAAACAGAATCACAGGAACTATTAGTTGATGATACTGGACTTCAAGATATCTTTTTCTCATTCCCACACAATCTTCTTTACACAATATTATGACTCCTTAAATGACTCATACTATGTTTATATTGATCAAACCCTAGACACTTTACTTTAATTATTCTGGCAACTGTATTCTGACTCCTGGTACTTTGAAGAGGAGAGTTGATTTTAAGATAGGAGTTTTGGGTAAAGGTATAAGTGGAGTATTCCATATTACAGATGAATTGAGAAGAGTACATTCTAATTGTGGCATATGAATATAATAAATGAGAAAAGTGCTGCAAAAGTAAACCCGGGCTATCTAGTACTGGAGTTTTCTTTCTATTGAGGTGAAACTCTGCCCTAATACTTAATTCTTTCTAAGTGTTTTTAGCTTTCAACCATCAATTACTGAACATTTCTCATTCTAAAACACTCAAATCTTTAATTCTCACACTTTATTACAAAAAAATTATTTAAAATCAACCTCCCCTTCTCCCTTATTTTCTCATATACACATCATCCTAACTGAATAACAAGAAACTACTCCAAGCAGTTTAGTTGGTGATACTGGATTCCATATCTTTTTTTTTTCTCATTCTCACATGATCTTCTTTCTACAATAGTGTGACATCTTAAATACCTCATACTACATTTATATTTATCAAACCCTGTGCCCCCTATTTTAGGGACTCTGGCAACTGCATTCTGACTTCTGGCTGCTTCAAGTTCTTATTTTTTTTTCCCCCTTTCCTGATCAGGAAACATCTCCACATTCAAGTATCTAATTTTCCCTCTATCAGAGAGCACTTTTCAGCTTGTGTTCAAGGAGGAGGCTGAGCAGCACTGACTTGCAGGGAATTATGGTGGCTCTTCACCAGGAGGAGAGAGATGGAATTGCCCTACAGGTTTTGGATTGGGCACTAGAAAGTGGTCTAATGTGATAATGATTTAGTGATAGCTCTAATTATAGCATAGCTCACCCCAGCAAATGTGTATTGAACACAAAGCCATTTAGCAGGACGTTGTGGGCTTCTCTGATGGTAGAAATAAAAGCTGCACATTACTGTGTTTGTTAGTAATAGGTCATCATTTTTCTGTCTCAAAAGTCTTTTCTTTTTCTATGAATGTGAGTGTATGAAGTACACTAGCCCCAATTCACTATCATTATATTATTATGGCAAATTTGCAAAAGTAGTCAGCTTTAAAGATTTCATAACATTAGTGAGTACAGTGACTGAACTTCTCATTAAACTTTAGTTGAAAAGAAGAAGTAAACAGGACCTTTGAACAAAATAGAAATAAGACTATTATCATTATTGTTATTGTTATTTAAAAACATAGAGGTCCTAGAGCTAGTTTTATCCAGAAATTAAGATGACCTAATTCTTGATTCTGTATAGTTTCTATTATTTTATTCAGTTCTATAAGATAGCTATATTCTTAATCTTTTAAGAATTTTATGAGGCATCCTCAAAAACATAATAATTAGGAGAATAATGTTTCCCCTATTATACTAAATGTTAGAATCAGCATAATGAACCAGCATGAAGACCTGTAAGGTTACCTAAAATATTTCTGGACCTCTAAAAATGGAATTTTACTTGCTAAATGTGTTAATATTTCCAAAAAATGTGTCGGTTAGAATGTAGGTTTGGTCAGATACATAAGCATAGAATAAAAGAAACACTTTGACAAAAGTTTAAAAGTTGGTATCCCCTGTTCTATCATTGTCCATAGAAAGGGAACTACAAAACAGTCTCAATGTTTTTTTTTGTCACTCACAAAGCTCTTTCTCATGTGGAATGAATGTGGCTGCCTATCATAGTTTCATTCAATCAAATATTTGATTAATATCTGTAGCACCTACATTCTCATCTCATGTTCATTAAACACCATCTACTTGTGATATGACTGCCCCGTTATATAATCCTATTAGTAGAATGTAATATGAATAATTTTTTTATGATAGTTACATCTCTACTTTTCTTATAAGGGCATAAGTCATTGAATGTAGGTCCCACCCTAACCTGGCATAACCTCATTTTAACTTAAGCACATTTGCAAAGACCCTATTTACAAATAAAGTTGCATTCTGACGTCCCATGCAGGTCTGAATTTGCAGGATACAATTCAACCCATTATCACTTACTTCAGAAATGTACTCATTCAGAGATGGACATAGAGTGTATCAGGGTTTTAGAAGTGTTTACTATAATTTATTTAAACACCAGAGAGTGTGACATAAGGAAGAAAAAGACATCAGAATTGCCTGAGTCATTCCGTTATGTATCATTCCCAAAAATTGTCAAAAAGGTTTAGTTTAAAAGTTAATATGGCATGCATGGTGGCACAAGTATCCTTCCTAATTAGTTACAAGACACAAGTGTTGGAATTTCTGATAGATCAAGCTGACCTAAATAACAGTTCTGAGTTACATAGTAGATTTCCCATTCTGGACAGCTAGACTCTACCCTGATAATATTTGGGGGACATTCTGAATTAATTTCACTGAAACCTGAGTGTCTCCTAATTCAATGCAACAGAATTTATTAGAAAGGCAATGGCGTATAAATATTTAAACCAACAATGACAGAGAATGAATAATGTTTTCAAACACATTCCCCCAAAATGACAAGTTCAAATTTACCAACAAAAACGTATCTTGCAAACGTGGCTCTGAAACACAAGATTAATGATTTAAAGTCCAATGAATGAAAAGCTAGTTATTTAATTCATTCAGGAGAGACAATCTATGGGGCTGAAATAGCATAAATTTCTTTTATTAGACCTAAAAGATGATATTTTGCAATTTCGTAAAGATCTCTCTTAACATTATACTTCAAGCAAATATGAAATGAGCTTCTTTGCACCATTTCTAACATAATAAAGATCAAATAGCCCCTGACATTCAGATACTTAATAGTTGTGTGACTGAAAGCATTTCTAAACTTCGTTAAAGCTCATTTTTCACTTAAGTTTTGTTTTGATGATTTAATAATGTGATGTTTAAGTATAGTATAGAGTTCGGCCCATAATCAAGTTATCATTAAATGGTAGTTATTTATTGCATTAAAATAAAATGCATATTTCTTTACTTAAAATGTGGACATTCACATAGTCCAGAATTATTATTATCTATCTGTGAAAGTATTTTTATGCACTTAGTCACTTGGGATCTAATTCATACATAGGATATTTCAAGGTACATTGAGGAGGGAAAGTATTGAAAACTATTCAAACAAGCCCTGAAAAAATTTGGCGAATCATTTTGGTTGCACAATTGAGTATAATTTTGCAGTAATTCAAAGTTTGAATCTATCGTTTGATTCCTCTTACCATGCTAGATGAATACAAGAAAACACTGGGTTCTTTGAAATTACTCTTACTGAATTTAATAAAAGCAAGTAATATGTTAATGCATTGGGTCTTTAAATAGGCTACAAATAATTGTTTAGATTACACTTTACTTTTACTTGTATTTTTGGCTTAGTTTCCTAAGATAACTTTACCATATAATATGTGGCTATTTTAAAATGCTCTCAGGTTCTCATTTAAAAACAATTTATTGTTACTGCTGTAATACTGATATTAAGATGTTGGTTCTAACTAATTTCTTTGTAAGCTTTTGGATCACCTTACTATACCATGATCTGACTCCAAGTGTTAGAAAATGAAGAATCGAGTTATCTATAGTACTAAAGAGTCACTCATTATAATAAATTAATGTACTGACATTTGTGATTATGAAAGATATTTTCTTGTTTCATTTTTGTGCTATGTCAAAATGTTTATATTATGTTTTTATCACAATTAAGAATTTAATAAGTTATATTTAATTGTCAATCTTTAGAAAATGTATTTGCAAATTTACAATACATTAATAATATAGAGAAAAAATCATGTATCATTCTAAAAATTTGTTATAAAATGATTAGTTTAAAAGTTAATATGCCAAAAAAGTTAATCTGTCAAATACTTAAAAAATTTTAAATATAATATATATAATATCAAATGTATTGGAACCCTAATGAAGGTGCAACAATATTATAACGTATAAAGAATATAGAGTTCAAAACAGAATTAATTCAAACCTAATGGTCTCTGATTTCATTTTGGTAATATTCTATTTGATTTCAAGACTTTCTTACATGTGAACATTGTAATGATACACATGACATTAAAATCACAAAGTTTCCATTTAATTATTAGAGAAGGCAATTACATTATAGTTTTTTTCCTGGGTTTGTAAAGCAAAACTAACATAAAAATGTATTTGAAACAAAAAAAGACTATAGACATGGTCTGTGGTCCACAAGGTTAAATGACTGCTCTTGAAGATGTAAGATATTCCTCTTGTGAAGGTCTCTGTACAAAATTTTACTGACTTTAGTTAAAAGCCATTAGCTAGAAAATAAAACTATTTATTTATTGTCTTTTGGAAGAAAACAAAAACTTGATGCCCACATGAATGAATATGAATGGTGTCGTAGGATTACAGTAAATAAAGAAGCATTTGTGACATTAATAATTAGAGATAAAAATGTCATTCAAAATATATTATGGAGAAAAGAATTATACTGCCAAAAATATATTTTCAAGATCAAATATATTTTCAAGTTGTTAAAAGCTAAGGTTTTCAAATTACAGGATTCCAAGTAATTTTTGACTCCAGTTAAATAAGTACAAATCATCCATATAGTTACCACAGATTACCAATGGATTAAAAATGCACAAATGAAAAATGCAGATGAATTGCGTGTCTCAAGTGTTTATTTGGAATGTTTTTCACATACAGACAATAATAAGTCACCAACTGCTTATCTTTTTATTTTACTTAATCGTTATTTAAAGCTATGGCATGTGTCTAGACCATATTTTCACAGATTACAAAATTTATTTAAAGAAAATTATGTTGGTGGTATGGTCTCCTCTTAAAAAGATTTCACATTGGTTATATTTACTTTTACAAGCACACATTTAGCCTAATAAGTAACTCATGAAAACAATCCAAAACCTATTGCTTTATATAACTCATTGACATAATCCACAACTATACTTACATGTATCCATCATTCTTCATTCTAACATCATTTCTAACCTTCTCTACTTCATGTGTTATAATTATTTTGGTAATAATATCACTGACCTATAAAATATACTACCTTCACATTTGAGAGACTAAAATCAAGTTGTATAAGAATCTGATTGCTATTCATTTTAATTTTTGACTACATGATAAAAATTAAAATTGTATTCAATCATTTAGTGAAAATCTATTTGGTTTTCTCTTTTAAAAATATAATTAAGATTTAATTTAGAGATTATTGATAAATGACTCTCATCCAATAGAGCTCATATGCTCACATATTAGTCCAAATACATAAGTATTTTCCACATTGCCTAGAATGTTTTCCATCATCTTCAATGTGCAATCAAGTTTAAACTCTGCCTCTGTAAGTGAGAATGTAGAATAGGAGATGTATATATGATGTTTTGGAGACAAAATATTTTGAATAGATCAAAATTAGGGATCGAGAGAAAGTTACAACAAAATTTGGATCATAAAAGGTATCAAGTAAGTACTCGTTGAGTAAAAAAATTAATAAATAGACTTTAAGAACATTTAATTCAAGCCATTGTAAATTTTGTAGATTTCAATGACATAGATGTTATAATATTAACAGTAAATATAGTACCATTGATTTGGTATAAAACATTTGTGCATTTTATCAGTTAATAAAATATCTATGTAATTATTTTCTTAACTTTGGTGTTTAATTGATGTTTAGTTTTACATATTTTATAATATTTCAAAGTACATTTATATTCCAAAAGAGTAAATTAATTGCAATCTATACATCATTAGAGGTGATTTTTAGAAAAAAAAAAAAATCTTGAAATACTGCCAGTAAGAGAAAATGCTTTACATTGACAGAAAGACTCCAAGGGTAATATATTACTTTTTTTATATATATCCAATAACATTTTAAAAATTTTATTGTGGTAATAACATTTAACATAAGCTCTACTCTATTAACAGACTTTAAATGTATAATACAGTATTGTTATTTATAGGCACCATGTTGTACATCAGATCTCCAGAACTAATTTATTTTGCATAACTGAAATTTTGTACCCATTCATTAGCAACTCCTCATTTCCCCTTTCCCAAGTCATTGACAACCACGATTCTGTTCTTTGTTTCCACAAGTCTGACTGCTTTAGATATCTCATATAAGTGGAATCATGAAATATTTGTCTTTCTGTATCTGGTTTATTTCAATGGAATAATGTTCCCCAGGATTATTCATATTGCCACATATTGCAGAATTTCCTTCCTTTTTAAGGCTGAAAAGTATTCCTTTGTAAGAATATATCATATTTCTTTATTAATTTATCTGTCAATGAACATGAAGTTGTTTCCACATTTGGCTATTGTGAATGATATTGAATGAACATGGGAGAGCTAATATGTCTTTGAGATACTGATTTCAATTATTTTAGATAAATACCCAGAAGTGAGATTGCCGGATCATATAGTAGTTTCAAATTTTTCAGGAACCCCATTCTGGTTTCTATAATGAATGCAACATTTCTTGTATTAAATTTATTGGGGCGACATTCATTAATAAAATTATACAGATTTCAAGTGTACAATTCAATATATCATATGTATATTGCATTTTGTGTTCACCATCCAAAGTTAAATTTCCTTCTGTCACCATATATTTGCCCCCTTTACTCTTTATCTCCTCGCTCCTCTTCTTGCCTCTGGTAACTGTTAAACTGTTATCCGTGTCTATGAGTTTTTGTTTGTTTGTCTTGTTTGTTTATTGCTTTCAGTTTTATATTCCACATATGAGTGAAATCATTTGGTTCTCAACTTTTTCTGTCTGACTTATTTTGCTTAGCATGATAATCTCAAGATACATCTATGTTGTCACAAATGGTAGTATGTCATCTTTTCTTATGGCTGAGTAATATTCCATTGTATGTACATACCACATCTTCTTTATCCAATCATACGGAAGGGCACTTCAGTTGATTCAATGTCTTGTCCACCGTGAATAAATAAAGCTGTAATGAACATCGAGGTGCATATATTTTTATGGATAAATGTTTTTAAATTTGGGGGGTAGATACCCAAAGGCTGAACCATTTTTCATTGTCACCAACAGTGTAACAAGGTTTGCAGTTTCTTCACAATCTTGACAATTGCTGTCTTTTCTTTTTGTTGTTGTTATTGTTTTGTTTTCAACAATTGCCATCCCAGCGATATGAGGTGATATCTCACTGTGATTATGATTTGCATTTCTCTAATGATTAATGACATTGAGCATCTTTTCATACGCTCATTGTCTATTCATATGTCTTCTCTGAAGAAATGTCTGTTCAAATCCTTAACCCATTTTTTAATATGATTATTTGGTTTTTGGTTTTTCTTTTCCTTTTTTCTTTCTTTCTTTTCTTCTTTTTTTTGGGGGGGGCTATTGAGTTGTAGTAGTTCATTACATATTTTGTAAATCAATACTTTATCAAATATATTGTTTACAAATATTTTATCCCATTTCATAGGTTGCTTTTTCACTCTATTAATTGTTTTCCGATTGTTTACCGAATTTACTGTGCAGAAAATTTTAGTTTGATGTAGTCCCGCTTATCTATTTTTGTTTTTGTTGCCTGTACTTTTGGTGTCATGTCAAAGAAATCATTGCCAAGTACAATGTCATGAAGTTTTTTCTTATTTTACTTCTAAGAGTTATAGTTTCAGGTCTTACATTTAAGCCTTTAATCTTGAGTTTATTTTTGTGTATGGGGTAAGATAAGGGTCCAATTTCATTCTTTTGCATGTGGCTATCTATTTAACCAACATTTGTGAAAAAGATTATCCTTTCTCCATTGTGTGTTTTCGGCACTCTTATTAAAGAACAGTTAACTATAAACATATGGGTTGATTTCTTTACTTTCCATTCTGTACCAATGATGTGTGTGTCTTTATACTAGTACCACACTGTTTCAAATACTGTAGCTTTGTCATATAGTTTAAAATAAGTTTTTTTTTTTTTCCAAGATTATTTTGGCTTTCATGCTTCCTTGTGGTTTCACATGAATTTTAGAATTTGTTTTCTATTTATGTAAAAAATACCATTGGAATTTTATAGAGATTCATTGAATCTATAGATTTCCCTGAGTAGCATGGACATTTTAACAATATTACATCTTTCCATCCATGAACATGGGGTGTCTTTCCATTTATTTGTTCTTCTTTAATTTATTTCATCAGGCCTTATAGTTTTATTGTATGAGTTCTTTAATTCCTTGGTTAAATTTATTTATAGGTATTTTGTTCTTTTTGATACTATTGTAAGAGATTATTTTCAAAATTTCTTTTTCAATTAGTTTGTTATCAGTATATAGATAAAACTGATTTTTTTGTTGTTGGTTTTGTATCCCACACTTTACCAAGTTTGTTTAATTCTAACATATTTTTTTATAGAATCTTTAGGGTTTTCTATGAATAAGATTATGTCATCTGTAAGTAAATTTCATTTACCGCTTCCTTTCTAACTTGGATTCCTTTTATTTCTTTTTCTTGCCTAATTGCTTTAGCTAGTACTTCTAGTACTATATCAAATAAAGTAGCAAGAGTGGGCGTTATTCCTTGTTTCTTACCTTAGTGAAAATTATTTCAATTCTTTACCATGAAATATGATGTTAGCTGTGGAATTTTCATATATTGCCTTTATTATGTTGAAACAAATTCTCTCTATTTATAGTCTATTGTGAGCTTCTATTATAGAAAGTACTGAATTTTATCAAATGCTTTTACTGAGTCCATTGTAAAGATTATATCACTTATTCTGTTTATGAGGTGTACAAAATTAATTGATTTTCATATGTTCAATTATCATCATCTCCCATGAATAAATCCCATTTTGTAATGATGCATGATCATTTTAATGTGCTGTTAGATTTAGTTTACTAGTATTTTGCTGAGAATATTTGCATCTGTGTCTATCAGGAATATTGGCCTGTAATTTTCTTTCCTCGTGGTATCTTTGTCTGACTTTGATATCAGAGGAATGCTGTCCTCATAAAATGAATTTGGAAGAATTCCTTTCTCTTCAACATTTTCAAATTTTGAGAAGAATTGTTATTATTCTTTAACTTTTATGTAGAATTATCCAAAACATTAAAATAAATCCATCATATTCTTGATTTTTTTATGAGAGGTTTTTGATTACTATTTCTATCTTCACATTAGTTATATCTCTATTCAGATTTTTTTTTTCATTATTCAGTCTTGATAGTTTTATGTTTTCAGGAACTTATTTATTTCTTCTAGATTATTCATTTAGTTTGTGTACAGTTATCCATAGCAGTTTCTTATACCCCTTTTATTTCTATATCAATTGTAATGCCTCCTCATTCACTTCTAATTTCTTTTCTCTTTTATCTTAGTCTAGCTAAAGATGTGTCAATTTTTATCTTTTAAAAATACACTTTTAGTTCTATTATCTATTTTATATCTGATTTAATCTTTATTTGTCCCCTCCTTCTACTAACTTTGAATTTTGTTTGTTCCTCTTTTTTTCTAGTTGCTTGAGATATATAGTTCAGTTACTTTTTTTTTAAAGGTAGGCATTTATCACTATAAACTTCCCTTTTGGTACTGCTTTGGATGCATTGCTGCATCCCATAGGTTTCATATATTGTGTTTCCAGTTTCATTTTTTCAAATTATTTTCTAATTTATCTTTTTATTTCTTCTTTGACCCATTGGTTGTTTATAAGTGGGTTGTTTAATCTCCACATAGTTGTGAATTTGAGTTTTCCTTCTGTTATTAATTTCTAGCTTTATTCCATTGTGGTTGGAGAAGATACTTGGTATGATCTTTCCTGGAGAATATTTCATGTGCACTTGAAAAAAATTCATATTCTGCTGCTGGGTTAAATGTTCTATGTATATCTGTTAGGTCATTTAGTCAATAACGTTGTTCAAGTTTGCTGTTTTCTCTGTTGATTTTCTGTCTGGTGTTCTATCAATTATTGCAAGTAGGTATTGAATTTTCCTACTTTTATATGTCACTGTCTATTTCTCCCTTTAGAGTTGTCAACTTTTGCTTTATATATTTAGGTTCTACGATGTTAGTTGCATATATATTTGTAATTTTTATGTCTTCCTGGTCAATTTTTGTCTTTACATAATGTCCTTATTTTTTTTCTTGTGACAGTTTTTGACTTAAAATTTATTTTGACTGTTACAAGTATAGCTACCCTTGCATTACACTGGGTAATAGTTCCATGGGCTATCTTTTTATACTCCTTTGTCTTTTAAACTAAAAGGAATCTCTTGGAGTTAGCATATAAACAGATCTTATTTGGTTATGTTTTGCCTTAATCTATTCAGCCACTCTATTCCTGTTGATTGAGAAGCTGAATCCATTTAGATTTAAAGTAATTATTTATAGAAAATAATTTATTATTGCTTTTTACTTATTGATTTTTGTTTTCTAGTTTTTTTAACTCTCTTTTTTTTTCTTGCTTTCTTCCCACGTGTTTCTCTTTCTCTAACATTTCTTTCTCCTCCTCCTCCTCCTCCTCCTCCACCTCCTCCTTCTTCTTCTTCCTTAGTTATTTGAAATTACATTCTTCTTCTTGTATTGAATTGCTTTGATTCTTTTCTCTTTTTCTTTTATATAACTTACATGAGTATTTTCTCTGTGGTTGCCATGGGGCTTTCTTAAAATATCTTATAGTTATAACCCCCTATTTTAACTGATAATAACTTAACTTCAATCACATACAGACTCTGCATTTTTGTTATTGATATCTCACCTTACATTATTATGTTACATTTACATATTTTAGTTATAGCCATTTTTAATATTTTATCTTTTAAATTTTATACTAGAATTAAAATTTGGTTAACTACTACTGTTAATATAGAGTAATATAGTATTCTGTATTTGTTAATATATATTCCTTTACCAATGAGTCTGTGTTATCAACTGGCTGTTTGATTTCCTTTCTTTTAAGTAGGAAAATTCCCTTTAGAATTTTTAAGGCAGTTAAAGGTAAAGAATCCCTTAATTTTATTTTTTCTTGTAAAGTGTTCATAGCTCCTTCATTTTTGAAGGAAAATTTGCTGGGTCTAATATTCTTAGTTGGCAGGTGTTTGTTTTTTGTTTGTTTGTTTCATTTTTTTCTTTTTTCTTTTTTATTCAGCACTTTAAATATATTGTGTCACTCCTTCTTTGCCTGCAAGGTCTCTGCTGGAAAATCTGACAATACTCTTTTTTAGGAGTTTCCTTGTATATGATAATTCACATTCATCTTGCTCTTTTCAAAATTGTCTCTTTATCTTTGACTTTTGACAATTTAGTTATAATGTAACTTGGTATACATTTGCTTGGCTTTATCTTACTTTGAGTCCCTTGAACTTCTTGAATTCGGTTGTCCATTTATTTTCTTACATTTGGGAGATTTTCAATTTATTATTTTTTTGTAAGTGTTCTGATTCTTTCTGGGATTCTCTACTCCTTCTGAGACTTTCATGATGCATAAATTTATTTACTTGATGGTGTCTAACAATTCTCTTAGGCTTTCTTCATTCTTTGAAATACTTTTACTTTTCCTCTTCCAGCTAAATAATTTCAAATAATTTATCCTCAAGTTTGTTGATTCTCTCTTTTTCTTGCTCTAATCTAATATTGAACCTTCTACTGAATTTTTCAAATCAGTTATCTTATTTTTTAGCTCCAATATTTCTGTTTGATTCTATTTAAAATTTTTTGCCTCTTTATTAAAATTTTCTTTGTTCATACATGCCTTTCCTGAGCTCATGAAACATTTTTATGAGTTATTTTGAACGTTCTCTCAGGTAATTCATAAATCTTCATTTCATTAGGTACGCTTTCTGGAGTTTTTTCTTGTTCCTTTGTTTGGATCATGTTTCATTGTTTCTTCATTTCCTTGACCCTGTGTTTGTATCTACACATTAGAAAAAACATCACCTCTCTATCTTCCTGGACTGATCTTCATCATTCTACCTGGTCTGAGCATTTGTGGCCCTCTCAAAACTTCATGCTAAGCAAAACTTCTGTCTTTCTTCTTAGTGGCCCCCAGGCATCTAAAGTATGCCAAATTCCATCAGGCACTCTCAGAAAAGCAGGGCAGAAGCCAACTCCTGGGTAGCTCTCAAAGAAGTAAGAACATTAGGTAAATTGTGCAACCTTTTCCTCAGGAAGAACCTGGGGACCGTGACATATTAACTGCTCATTCTTCAGTGCAACTAGAGTTATTACGATGAATGCACCCTTACTAATTCAAACTATTACTTTGTTCTCTGTATGATCTGGAGGACCAGCATATGCCAAACTCCATAAACTCTCTAAGACAGATGAGATAGAAGCCAGTTATTCAGGCATCCAGAGAAGTTGAGATGCTAGATGTGCAAGTAACTGTTGCTCCTCAAAGGGAAGCTGGACTTTTATTTTTTTCACACTTGCTCTGCATTGAACCAGGGAGTGGAGCTGTGACAATTGCCCTCAAGTTAGTTCTAGATACCACTTTATTTTCTGTAGTTCCCTGAGAAGTTGTATATACCAGGTTTCGTCAGCTCTGAAATGGATAAGATAGAAGCTAGTCGCTTGAATAGTACCTAGAGAAGCTAGCATGCTAGTTGTACATTGAACACCATTCTCAAGGAAGAAGTTGGTAACTGGGGATGCTATACCTGATGTTGTACCAGGGGTGGAGATTTTGGTAAAAGGATGTTTCCTCTTTCCTACCAGTTTTGCTGTTGCAGGTTTTGCACTCACTAAGGGTGCAGGTACCTCTTATGCAGTTTCTAAATCTGTCACAAAGGGAATCAGGGTAATGCTATTGAATCAGTGTCCATGAGGGGGAAGAAGAGTTTATTGTTTCCTATTCTGCCATCTTAGTGACATCTACAACAACAGTGTAATTAAGTTGTAAAATTATGGAATTTTTCCCTATAAATTTTGTTATTCCATTATTAATTAAGTTAAAAAATAAAAGAATAATTGAAAGCATTGTTTTCTGGCTCTTTCTGAAGTATGTTAGAATTCAAAGTATACTAGTAACATTTTTTTTCTATTGGATAGTCATACAAACTAGTATACTTTTTGTGATAAGATTCTAAAGTAAGACAAATATTTTTTGAGATAGAATTGTGTAAACATCAATCTACTTCTCCATTATTATTCTTTAAATTTTTGAAGTGCCATGAAGCATTTCAAACTGCTAATTTTCCTTCAAAAAAGTGCATATTTATTGGTGGAAGTATTTCCCGTGCATTGCTGGGAACATTTTTTTTTTTTAACACAGGCTTTTGTTAGATGCATTGTTCTTGCATGCTAATAAGATGACTCCCAAAGGCCACATTTTTCCCATTGAATAATAAAATGGTTTTACTGCTCCTAGGACATATATGCAAATCACATTAAATTACAGAGAACATGCAACTCACTGTCAAACATCATGGACTAATCATCATAACTGCTAAAGTGAATCTACCAAAACAATAAGTAAAATGTAGAAGAAAATTTGAATTAAAGTTTAGACTTAACAAAGCTTGTATTATTTAGGGTGAAACAACACCTTGGTAGTTGATAGCTATAACAAAGGGACTGAAATATATGAACGAAAAAACTTATGTTAAACAATAAATGACATTCATCTTTTCTTTGATTTCCTCTTAAAAACCAGCAGATGAAAATGGGTAACAGAAAATAGGACCTCACTAGTTATACTCAAATTGAAATATGAAAAAAGAGATATATAGAAAAGGCAAAAAATAAATTCATTCAGGGTATATAATTTATTATTATATGAAGGTTTTTCCTCTTTTTAAGCCTTACTCTATAATAGTATTTTTATAACATTAGTGTTTATCCTGCTTAATTTATTACAATAAGTGGAAATTGATTTGAGAAGTTTTGTTCTATTTTGTTTGCCATTATCTTCATATTTTAACTCATTTTTTCTTTTTAAAATTTATATCATAAAATAGATTTTTTTTTGATGAATTAATCTTACTTCTTGTAGCGATTTGATTGTGTCACCAAACGGTATAATAAAAATTTTATATGTGTAATATAGGCTATATAACATAGTATATATTATTCTATATATTATATTATGTCACCATATTATATATAATATATATTCTATATCTTTTTTGTGTGTGATTGTATATACTTTCATATACAGTTGACCCTTGAACAACAGCTATTTGAAGTACATGGTCCACTTATATGTTCATTTTTTTTTTTTTAACAAATGCCTGTGTTGTTTTCAATATGTGGTTGGGAATTGCTTATGTGGACAGCTGACTGTATGCATTGATCTATGCCATTTTATACAAGGGACTTTAGCATCCATGGATTTGGGTATTTGTGTGAGTCCAGGAACCAATCCACAAATATCAAGAGACAAGTTTTTAGGGAGTCAAAAGTTATATGTGAATTTTTAATTGTGCAGAGAGTTGTCAATTGCATATTTAAAATATATATATATATATATATATATATATCCTCTACATTATATATCAATATCACAGAGATTTTCTTTAAGAATTGTATAACCCACCTTTACAGAGCATCCACGCAGCGTAGTTTTTTTTTTACACCTATTGCTATAAGTGTAGTCAGAAATGTATTCTTTGCGACAAAATTTTTTGTTATATTTTTGGTCAAAATCTAAAAAAATATTGTTTTGGTATAAAAGTTTGCTATTTCTTTAATAAACAAAAAAACAAGCAATGGAGAAAGAACTTGGCACAAAAATGCAACAGAGCCACATGCTTAAATTTTAAGAATTAACAAATAATTTTTAAAACTACATTTGAAAGGAACAGAAAAGTTAAAATGAAGAGAATTATAAATAAATGCAAATAATTCTTTTTTTAAAAAAAATTATTTTAGTTTCAAGTATACAGTATATTGGTTAGACATCTATATAGTTTATAAAATGATCCCCCCAAATGTGCCTCCCTCCCCTGAACCTCCACCTAGCTAACGTATTAATGCTAACTGCATTCCTTATGCCATACTCTCCATCCCTGTGACCATCCATCAGCTACTAATTTGTACTTCTTTAACTCTTCACACCATTCTTCCAGCCCCCCAACCTCTTTCCCCTCTGTCCGCCACCAAATTGTCCACTATATTTGTAGAATTATTTGTGTCTGTTTTTGATTAGTTTGTTCTTTTTATTTCTTAGATTCCACATATATGTGAAATCATGGAGTGTTTATCTTTCTCTGCCTGACTTAAATACCTTTTAAGCCCATCAAACCAATACCTTTTTCCATCCCCTTCCTTTTCATATGTAGGGGTCTTGTTTTCTTATTCTTTCAGCTACTCTATCTTTTAGTTGAAACACTTAATTTTTTTTCCATTTAAGGTACTTATTGATAGCAATCTAGTTGTTACCATTCGTTATTCCTGTTTTTGATACATGTTTTTTTTTCTCCTTAAATAAGTCTCTTCAACATTTCTTGTAATATTGGCTTGGTGGTGATAAATTCTCTTAGATTATTTTTGTCTGGAAAGCTCTTTAACTGTCCTTCAACTCTAAATGATAGCTTTATTGGACGAAGTACCTTTGGTTGTAGATCCTGGGTCTTCATCCTGTCAAATACTTTTTGCCAAGACTTTCTGTCCTGCATAGTTTCTTTTGGGAAATCAGCTGCCAGACTTATGGGCATTCCCTTATAAGTAACTAACTGTTTTGCTCTTGTTGCTTTTAATATTCTTTCTTTGTATTTAACCTTTGGCATTTTAATTATGATGTTTCTTGGTTTGGGCCTCTTTGGATCCCTGATTTGGGGAATTCTCTGAGCTTCCTGGGGTTTTATGTCCATTTCCTTCACCAGGTTAGGAAAATTTTCCATCATTATTTCTTCAAACAGCTGTTCAACATCTTGATTTTCTTCAGTTACGCCGATCTGATGAATATTTGAACCCTTAACGGTGTCCCATATTCTCCTTAAATTATTTTCATAGTCTTGGCATCTTATCTCTTGCCATTCTGATTGCATATCCATGGCTTTCTCATCCTTTAGTTAAGGCATTTGATTCTTTTCTTTATTCACTTCATTTATTCCTTTATTTATTCCATTTAATATACTTCTCATCTCAGATAATGAGTTCTTCATTTTAGACTGGTTCCCTATTATAATTTCCATTTCCATTTTTATGTTTATTATCTCTTTGTTGAAGTTCTCACCGAATTTACCTACACTTCCCAAAAATTCATTGAGCATCTTTATAACCAGTGTTTCAAACTCTGCATCTATTAGATTACTTGACTCCATTATATCTGGATCTCTGTTCTGTTGTTTCATATAGTTTCTGCTTCTTTGTCTTCCCATGTTAGTTGCCTTTCCATGTCTTTTTACTATATACTAAGCAAAGCTCCTAAGTCTCTCGGTCTCATTAATGTGGATTTGTGAAGTAGGTGACCAGTGGCACAGTCCTGAGAGAGGTTTAGCTGCAGGCCAAATTTAGCCCAAGTCTCTACCCCTCCAGGGCCACCTGTTAAGATTCAGCAAGCAATTCACACAGATGTTGTGCTTATAGTTGCCTCAAAAGGCCGCCCCAGAAACCGAGGCCAGCTGCTCCAGGGTGAGTCTAGGTGCTGCTCATCAAGAACCACCTGACTCTCTGAGGATATACCTGGAATTGTCTTGGGTGGGGCCACAAGTTAGGGAAGATAGAGTTTCAGGGAATCCTCTGGCTGGAGTGACCTCTGTTATTCAGTTTGATGATATCACGGCTATGGCGGTGCTGTGCCCTAGCATTGGGGCGGGGGGGCGGGGGCTCAACATAGAACAATGGATACAGACAGCACTTCTGTACTGAGCTAGTCTCGCCTCGGTCCTCACTCCAACAATATCTCCCTGTAAGTCCCTGGTGCCCCTTGTGCACAGCCTAATTGGCACTGGTGCTCAGAGCAAGCAGGTCTGACACCGCAAAAATCCGTTCATGGACACAGCCCCTTTAAGAGGCATCTGCCGCTGCTGCCACAGCCACTGTCTCACTCAGCCACTTGAGAACAGGCAGCCCCGCATCCTCGCCCTGTCCTACTTTCTGCTGTTGCTGGGTTCTTTCTTGGATTTCTCCCTAGTTGTATGGCTTGTTCATCAAGATCCCAGGAGATTTTTTCCTTGCTGCTTGCTCCTTGTTTCCATCACAACTTTGATTTGGTTGCCAGAAGTTTGAAGAGAGCCTCTATCATCTACACCGTTTTAATTTCTTCCCCCCGTAACTGAAGATTCTTAAAGGAGACCAAATTATTGTCAGCGTAAATTTGATTAGAAGGTTTGAAATATCATCTGTGAAATTAAGACTAAAGAATAGGTTAATAATAGACATATAGGAATGTTTAAACTTTGTAAACATATGCCACCTATCTGTCTATAAAAGTATATTTAAAAATCATAATAGAAAACATATCCTAGTAAAATAAAATATCAAATGTAACAACAACAAAAAAGAAAAACAGAAAAGAAAATTAAAAGGAAGGTTAAGTGGCATGCTGACAAAATCTGAGATTGAATCCTATTTTAACACCTACGGAGCAAATAAATCAAATAATTTTATGTTATATACATTATTCAGGGGTAAAGAAAAAGGAAGCAATTATTGTATAGTATTTTAATCACAATAATAGAACCCAGATCCAACCACGTAACACAGATGATATTGTCATCTTATATTGTCACTGCTAAGTACACATTTCATTTCCAATAAAGCACACTAGGATATAATAATTATAATAAAAATTTACACATTTATTTAACATATAATGTATAATCTATGTTAAGTATTTATTCTCATGTGTTATTAACAAATTTACAAGGTAGTCCTCATGTTACAATTCCCAGTTCACATCAAATTAAAACAATATTTACAGATATTAGGAAATTCCCTCAGCAGTTTCTAATTCTACTTGCAAGAAGCTTAGAAGTTACCAATATTCTGTAACAAGTAAAAAGTAGAACAGAATGAGAAATCTTCAATTCTTCTAGGACTTATAAGAGAGGTAAGGACACAGTGTAAAATGATGTTCCAAAGATTAGAGAAATCAACAGGCAAATATGGCAAATAACAATTTACCTGAGAATAGACTCCTGAACAGAATTTATAGCAGAAAGTTTGTCTTTTCCTCACTTCCTCTCCCCGCCCCACCCCCGGATCCCCACTCCTGGCTTCCAGATAGTCTGTAGATGTTTAGCCATTTATGGGAGATGCCAGATTGAAAATTTTGAGAGATCCTAGGTCTCTGAGTTGCTGTTAGAAGAAAAGCCCCCATGACCACTACCACCACCACCAATAATCATATTAGGTAATAATGTAAAGAAGCAATCAACTGTTATTTTGTTAATGCACTGGAATATATAGCTTATTTTTTACTGACATATTTCATAGCTTACCTAATACGTTCCCATTTAAGAACTAGCTTTCTCATATTTCATGTGGTTTATGTGGGACTATTTTTCTTGCCTTCTGTATTGAATACATAACCCAGATTCGATAAGTAAAAAAGTCCATCAGTAACCCAGACACACAGTGAGTGATTCAAGAATGACACTTAACCCAAATGGGGCTAATGAGCACATCCTCTGAGGCATTTATGCCAGAGTTATCAGAATAGTCTTTTCTCCAGCTTTGCTACTAGAAGCTGAATAGATGTTATAAATTGAAGTGGCTGACATCTATCCTTCTGGGTGTCATGAAACAATTCATTTGTTGTAAGAAAGAATGAGGGCAGTGTGCAAATAAAAGCAGAGTTGGAATATACGGAAAGAAAGAAATATCCCTCAGAACATCTTTTAAGTTTATAGTTCTGGTGATGTCTGAAGTTAGTCCTTTTTCTGGAACTTAGCCAAGAGCTGGTTGGTTTTATTTATTTGTTTTCTTTTAGAAGTAAATTAATTTTAATTGGCTTTACTTCAATTGCAAACAAAACAGAGTTTTAATAGTGATTATTATTCTTAATTTTTTTAATATTTTGTTGAAATTTTATCTACTGCAATAAGTAAAACAGTATAAATTTTGGAAGACAGAAAAGTTACTATTAAAATTATATAAATGTTGATTTATGCAATGTCATTGTATCATTTCAAAATCATTATGTTGTACAGCTCAAACTAATGCAATATTATTTGTCAACGAAACTCAATAAAACTAAAAAAAAAAAACAAAAAACCCTGATTGAATCAAATAACAAATTAATCAATCTAATGAGAGTCTGCAAAGTTTGGCATTATAACATAAAATAAATATTCAAAAAGCTTACTTATATACTAAAATCAATTTAAAATAATTCAGGCATGATTGTGCTTATTCTATTTCACCTCAATTGGATCATGTTAGTTATGGTAGGTAACACTAATTTGCCAGTGTTTGCTAGAGGAGTGGTCTTGTGACAGTTTAGAGATGGCTATATACATTAATTCTGGACAATAAGAACTAAGAATTTATCCAGTTTTGATCAGAGGATAACTACTAAAATTTCTTTATTATTAAGGATGAAATAAATGCAAAGATAGTCTCTCATTTTTCTCTTGATGCAATAATGCACGGATGCGATTTTTTGTACTAGCCTGAAGATAAATAGATTTCAAGAAGTTAAAGTTTGCTCATGACAGCATTAAGTAGCTGTTTTCTCTCTACATGGAGACTGTACTGCCTCAAGTCTTTCTGTATTTTGTTTATTTTGTCTTTTCTCACTCTGTTTTGGCAAGTTTTAGGCAGCTTCTAACCAAAAATTTGTCAGGGTTCATTCTCTTGAACGCACTTCAAGTATATTTTTACCACCGATACCCAAATACAGCATTTTAGATATAAATTTAAAGGTAGGCTCAGAATAAGCCACAATGGGTAACCAGAAGAGAGATTTTAAGAGACAACTGTGAGATTCCAAATCCTCCATTTTCTTTTTTCTTTCTTTTTTTTTTTTTTTTTCCTGAGATTGGTTATTATAAGACTGGTTGTTACAGGGAAAGAATCTCACTTACTTGACATTATTAATGTTACTCCACAAAATATTTGAGTTAAAAAAAAAATCAGTAGTGAAATCAGCACCTGTTTGTATATCAGTGTGTTTTATTTTACCCTTGACAGCTAGAAAACAATTCAAGTGAATATAGTTAAAATGCCACAGCAGAAATAGATCAAAAAAAAAAAAAAAGAAAAAAAAAAGAAAAAGAAAAAAAAAATGAAGAAAAAACAAAGTAGAAAGTATTGCTCCTAGTTATACAAAAATTTTCCAGATCCTACTTTAAAGATTATTTAATGGGATAGAGTCATGTAGACTGACTTTTTCATAAAAGACTGCCTCAGCCTCCCACAGTGAGTGAGGAGTAGTGAAAATTGATACTGGGATTCATATGCAGCATTTAGAAGCTTGTGGCAGCTGACTGATTTTGTCTGTTTAGGGGATTAAGGAGGCCTGTCATTTTGGAATTATGTGAATTTAATGGGCATAGGGATTGTAAAAAGTAAATATTCGACACTTGAACCACTATGAAAAGGAAACATTTGAGTTAATCTAATCAGAGATAAGAGAGAAACAAAAGTTAATCTAGCAAATAATATAAACCAAGAGGGAATCCCCTGAAACACATGTAGATCATCTGTTTCTTGGAAAAAACAGATGCTAGGACATGGAACTGATGAAGGAGCTAAAAAGTATGGTGATAAGGACCCCTAAATGAAAAGTTATAGATAAGATATTAAAAATTAAGCATGTTCTCAAAATTATATCAGAGAATTAGCGGGAGCTTGCCTACTATCGGATTTATCTGAAAAAGAATCAAGGAGCCATTCTGCCATTTCCCTTGTGATATCCTGCAGAACTTGTGTAAATGGTACCTTCTTTAGCCATTCGCAATTTTCATCCTTTTAAAATAGGAAATGTACAAAATTCTCATATTTTCAAAGGGTCTAGAAAGTGAAGTGCTATTTGTCACCTTCTATAAGGCAAGATCTATCACAAGATCTCTTTCTGAACTTCAGCAGTAATATTAAACAGCAAGCAAGCAAAAGATCTGAACACTTATTTGTCAAAGGAACTCTACAAGCAATACAGGTTCATTTTTTTTTTTTTTTACAATAATGCAAAATATGTCTTTCTGAGAAGCATGCACGTAGATCTTCATGTGACTTACTTTAGGACAGTAGGTATATTAGACTCTATTGGTGCCCTATCCATATCCCCTTGGCTTTCTCAAGAGCTCACCGTATTGGCAGATTAAACTCATCTACTGGAAAGCAGTCATTCTCTGTCCTTGTTCACCTCAGTGCTTGTCCAAGATCCCCATAAACACACCAGCCACATTACAAGAATGGAGGTTATGCACTAGTTCAACACCATGGACTTCTTTTGAATGATCATGTAAAGGATGATTTAACTAATGTCATTGCTAACATTCAACTATCTTGCATCAGAGCACACCATGGAGAGTCTTTAGAGTGCCATTATTCAAGGAAACCAACCAGCCATTGATGGAAAGTTCATTTCACATGCTGTCTTTGCTCTAGAAGGCATAACAAAATATTCCGAGACAAACATTCTTTTGAATATGGATTGCCTGTCTTAACCATAGTGCCTCAAATCCTCAATGAATTGAGGATTCTTCCTGTGGTAGAAACTGTCACACTGAACCAGAAATTTCGTAATTACTAGTTAAAATTCCGTAATTACTAGTGAAAATCTGACCCAATCCCTTTATTACTTTAATTCTCAAAAAACAAAACTTAAAAAAAGAAAGAAAGAAAGAAAAAAGCGAACGGCACACAATATCTTTTTTTTTTTTTTCAAAATATGGTTATCAAGAAATACTGAAACAGTCTGAAACCAAGAAAATGCTACTTTCTTTATAAGATTTTAGTATGATATATACCTGGTTAATAGAAATGTTAAAAAGCTCTTTATGAATGAATATTTTACCAATCTGAAATGTGCTAAGTGAATAGAGGTTTTTTAAAAAAATAATTTCTCCTAGTATTCAAATTTGTGATTATAGTATTAATTATTCTATGAAAATCGCTTTATCCAGTAACTCTAATGACATTAAGAGATCCCCTTAACCCTACTAAAATCATTTCCATTGTCTCTAACTTTGATCAAAATATTTTGTTAAATTAATAATAATCAAATTTTTATTATGGCCAAAATTCTACAAATTCTCACTTCTAACACTGAGATTTTTGAAACCTTAAAATTAGTCCAGATAGTGTCAACTTAAAGATATATTTCTTTTTATTTTAGTAATTTATTTTATCCATTTGATTCTTTCTTACATATTTTAAGTTTTCAAAAGTCTCCATTTTTATTAATTTTCTCTATAGTTTCCACTATTTCTTAAAGATTGTGTATGAATTAATTTCATTTTAAAATTTCTCTCTGATGAATCTAATGATTATAACACATGTGGGTCTCAATATATTTTATTCCTTTTAAAATGTAAAATAACTTGATTATATCAAGTTTTGCTTTCATGCTTTCCTAGGTCTGGACTATTTAATTTTGACATTCCTCCTAGTGTGAGAACTTTACTTCTAGGATGCAGCCCTAAGAATTAAGATGTAGCCTTTTTATGCTCTCAATTGAAAGCCTGAAGTAAATACACAGACTCAACACAGTAAATAAAAAGATAAGTTATACAATAAAATGTTCTGAATTATCTATTATGAAAATATGGAAATTTTATAATTACTAAACAATAAGTGTTAGCAAAATAAAAATGTAAGATCAATGATATCAAAAGCAGAAGATAATTAAGATGAAAATTAAATAATGTATGGGTAAGAAAATACAGAAAAAATTTAGAACCTTGAAAAATATAGTCATTTGGAAAGTAAAGTTGAAATTATTAAAGATAGCAAAGACTTTGAAAATTCTAGTTTGGTGCTTAAAATACAAATCATGAAATTTTTTTTCTATAAAGGAACTTCCACATTTAAAGACATCTGTTCTGGTTTAGAACTAATGAAGAGAATTAGTATAATTTTAATTGAATAAATTTGTGTAATGTCTAAAGTGACACAAATATTCTGAGAGGCTTATTAGGTGTTTGACCCCCAGATCAAACTAAGCTGCATTATGACTTCTAAGAGTTGCTAGAGTTTTGTTAGTTTACCCTCCTGGTAGTTACTGGGTCCTTTTCTGCAGATAATATAAAGACCATCACTTATGTCAGATCCAAAATATTTTAATGTCAAACTGTCCCTGTTTTCACACTATAAATCTAAATTGTGATTTATATTATTTTAATGTATTGCAATTGTTAATTCTGACATTTTATTGAAGAATTTAAATTTATATTGCAAGGTGCTAATTGTATGTGATTGCTTTTATAGTTTTTTTTTTTTTTTCTTTCTAAGTTTTGGTATCATAAAGACACTAATTTCCTATAAGCAAGAAAAGAAAAATATCCCTTCTATCCCTGGATTATGGAAAATTTTCAGTCACTTAGTCTTTTCTAGGCCTTCCAAATTTAAATTTATTCACACATTAATTAATTTAGGGAAGGTACATTCTGTTTGGGAGATTCTTTACCAACTAATTTGATGTGTACATAAGTATTAATTGTTTTAAAACCTTTTTACTCTTGAATCAATTTTGGCAGTTTGTATGTTTCTTGTTTGAGTAGAAATTTTAAGATATGTTATAATTAATAATAATACTTTATATTAAGGTATATATTACTATTTCTTTGTGTGTTTTAACTTTTCCTATATATGCTGATAAAGCCTCATTCTCATTCTTAGGATATAAGCATAGTTTTACCTGATTTGCCATACTAAGTATTATGATCAAAATATTTTTTTAATTCTTGTACTTACTTCACATTTATGTTTCTTTTTTTTTATGATGTTATTTTCTTCTTCTATATTTCTTCCCTAGGACTTTTATTGTTGCAGCTGCCTTCCTCCATGGTTTTTTTTCTTCTTTTTCTACTTTATTGAGTTGAATAAAGTAAGTTTATTTTTCCTAATAGTTTATTAAATAAAAATGCATAATCTTATAAGCTTTCCTCTGATTATAGTTTTTTTAATACCAATAAATATTGATGAGGTACTATAATTAATTTATACTAAAGTAGAGCATATAAATAAGCTTTGTTTTTGCCTTTATAGGTATTGTGCAAATGACTTTTTAGTTCTATTTATTTTAAAAATATTACTTTGTTATGTATCTATGGGATGTGTGTATATATGTATTTGGACATCTGTTTTTTTCTTCATGAATTTTTCTATTTGTTTTACGGAAGTCTGTCATTTCAATAAAAATGTATAATATAATTGGTACTTTTTAATATGTAGAGATATCTGATTATCTGGAAAATCAGTGTTCACAAATGTTTTATTTTCAACAAAAAAAAATTCAATTTCTAAATACAAAATTTTGAGACATATTTTATGATGGCTCTATTAATTGTGTATGCAATTCCATTTTTATTTTCTTCGCCTACTTTCTTTGGTAAAAGTTGATTAAAAGTGTTCTTTAAAGTATCATTAAAATAATATTTTAAAAATATTTTTAAAAGTATTTATTAATTCAGCAAATATTTATTGAGTGCCTTATATATATATAGAGAGAGAGAGATATCTATCTATCTATCTATCTATCTATCTATATAGATAGATAGATATAGATGTAGATATATATCCTTGCGTAGTTTTCATTCTAGTAAGTTATCCCTAAATTTGAAAACTGTATGAATAGCTCATTAGTGCCTGACATATAGAGGACATTCAATAAACATTTCTGATTGCAGGAATGAATGAATAAATAAACAAATATGCTTCAATACTATAGCACTCCACCATAATCCCCCTCAAATTAGCGCATTATATTATCATTGCTAGTACCTTTTATCAACAATGTTATGGAAGAAAGCATTTTTTGGTGAAACATTTCAGTTCTCTCTTTCTCCTTCACTCATGCCTTTCCTGTAGTGAGTACATTATTTCATTAATGAGTTTGGATTAAGGAACTTGTTATGAGCAGCTCTGCCTCTTCCTTTCTTTCCTCCTTAGCAACTAAGCTTCCCTGAGAAGTTGTCTTACAGTCTTTGCCTTTATGACATTCTTAAGGTTTGTTACTAATGAGTTTTTCTAGATGAGGGGACTATAGGTACAACAAAAATAGACACTCTGGATTATACTGATTTACATTCAGCCTCCTCTCCCCCAAACTCATCAGTCACAGGCAGTGTAGAAAATCTACAGGGACTCCACACACAAAGCTTATCATTGTAATCCAGTACAGCTCATCTGTAATAAAGCTAATATTCTGATATCCATCACTTGATTGTTTTTCTCAACTGGTTCAAGATTCTTGTGGAGTAGTGGGGTCTTACTAATATAGAACAGTCAAAGTAACGTAAATAGTCACTTTTTTTAGCATGGATATCTTCAGGCAGAGTCTGAGATAAATAATTCTGTACAGAATGTTTATAGGGAAGTGTTCTCAGGTGATATGACTATGTGGAAATGAGAATGACAGGTTTGGCTCAAGAGTGACAGAAACACATATATAATTGTAGCTGAGGCTTCAGCCAATCCCTAAGGTACTCTAGATCTGATGTCCCCTTAACAATCATTCCATATTAAGATAATGGGACTGGGCATTTATACCCAGTCATTGGCCACTGGCTGCCCTCTGGCTATGAACATAATTGAGAAAAATATTTCCTGAACCTGAGGAGTATTCAATATGAAAATCTTAGACTTTTAATTAGATGTTTGGTTAATTTACAGTTAACGTGATTGTTGACAAAACTGAGTTCATTTTCACAATCTCACTGTGCTCTATTTGATCTATTACTGTTATAGTATATAGACAATTATGTAACTATCTTTTTGAGTTCTTGCCTTTTTTATAATTAATCAAGCATTTTCAAGTTATGTATTCTCCCCTCTACTAAATTACATATTTCCATAATTTGTATTATTTTTTTTCAATTGTAACCTTAGAGACGACAAAATGTATCCTTGAATTGTTAAATACAAATTGTCATTTTCACCATTCTAGAAGCTTAAAACATTCGTAACGGTTCTTAACTGTTATTCCTTCCTTTTATAGTTTTTAATTCTCTGTAAATTTTAACCTTCACAAGTCTTTGTTATTTTTATTTTAATGACAATCTGTCATTTTATTTACAGCTATATTTATTCTTTATAATTTCATTTCTTCTTACAGTTGTTTCCCTTTAAAATCATTTTTTGCTTGAAAAATTTTAACTTTCTTTTAGTATATTCCTGCTAATGATAAATTCCCTCATTTGTTCTTTTCTATTTATATTTATTTCCCTTCAACATTGAATAACATGTTCGCTTATTTAATTTAAACACTTTAAGGAAGGCATTCTATTTACTGTGACTTCCATAATTTCCATTAAGAATAAGTTGTATATCTATTTGTTGCTCTTTTAGTAGGAATGTATCTTTGTGTTTTTTTTCTTTTGATCTGGCTTCTTTTAAGAAGTTTGTTTCTCTATCCTCCAGGAGCTAACCTCTGTATAGGTAAAGAACAGATTTTTAGCGCTTTATTCTGGTCCATGAACCAACAAATACCTTAGAGAAAAATGCTGCTTTCAATATATATTTACCTCCTTGTGTTCTCCATTTCCCCAACTCCCCATAATGTTTGCCACTATAATAATAATTGTTTTAGTAGCTCTAGGATGCCTGCCCTTAATAATATGTAGTTTTAATTATCCTGTTTTTCTATTAGTCTTACTAGGAGTATTGGTCTGTCACAAGCTTCTTCATGTGCAGCACACACACAGATACTCTCTGTCTTTCCTAAACATTCAGACTTATAACTCTGCCATAAGGCACACTTTCAACTACTTTATTTAGAAGAATATTGGCAGGAAAAACAGCATTCTAGTGGGAAGATGTCAGAAGATTCTATTCAATAACAAGAATGCTTGAAGCAGCATAAATGCAAATGTCTATAGAGATACAAGGAGTATTAGCTATCACGCATATTCAAGGATTTCCCCAACTTAAATATCATTGGTCTAAAGGTTTCATGCTCCCCAGGCACCAATATCTCTCATAATAATTTCACAGGCCTAGCTTCCAGTGTCTCTACAGAGGACATGTTACTTATAAGAACAGAGTGCATGACATCTCATTAAGAATTATACTTCATTTAGAGATCATTCCATTCTAATTTCCACTATAATTTCTTCTTTGACTCATTCCATGGGTTATTTAGAAGTATATTGCTAATATTTAAACAATTGAGCACTTTCTAGCCATGATTTTGTTGCTGGAATTTAGCAAAATATACTTTGATAAGAAACATATGCTACATTATTTTCATTAACTGATATTTTGATCAGTTTGGCTCTAGGGCCAAAATATGATGATTTTTTAAAAGAATGCATATTATGCACTTATTAAATAAAATGATCAATGCATGTCACTTTTGTCAATATGTTTAATATTATTCAGAATATCTTTATTCCTAACTAATTCCATTATTTGTGTTTCTATTATTAGTTACTAAAATTTATGTATTAAAAAATCAACTGTGGTTTTAGATTTATTCTTTTTTTTTTATTCTCTAGAAAAGCTGAGACAACATTGAAGAAGGAGAAACAATTCTAGGCACAGAAATACAAAAGAAGCTGACAATATGCCTTGAATTTATCATTAGAGTTTGCCTGCCCAAGGCAGGCTTCAGTCAGAGAAGGAAAAAACAATGGTTCAAGTGAAATTTAAGTTTTTTGCTTTAATACATTGGAATAGATATATTAATTACTGAAATAAGGTAATTTTTTAAACTAGAAATTACAGAAGGACTTTGTATTTCGTAAGAGTTAATAAAAAATTCCTAAATCTTGCTCTAATTCTATCCAAGTGGTGGGAAATAATTAGCCTCCCAAAACATCATAGTGGAAGTTATAAAATAAACCTACTTAACTGATTTGGCATAGTGGTCACCATGCTAAAACTGATAAATATCTTCATCTTATTTGAAATTTCATGGTATAGATTGAGGTGCCAATTTTCTCAGATTACACAATGATGCATTCTCTTGATTTTTCTCCAACGTTATTTTCTTGCTTAGTGCTGTAATTTCAGTACTTAGGATACATCTGGCAGAAAATAAGTAATCATTAAATGTTTCCTGAATCATTTCCTTAGTGACAGGCTAACAAACTATCTCAGTCCTTCAAAATGAAGTGTTGGATTCTATTTTCCACCCACTTACATCTTTACCCTAGATGAGTGAAACCTTACGGTACTATAAAATACCTTACCTATGTTGATTTCTCTTGTAACTAAAAACTTTTCTTATACCATAACTGGAACTGAACATCTTAACTTCTAACATTGTATTAGGGCCTTGGCCAAATCCAGTGATCTTATGAGAAAACTGATTGCAGATATCCACGAAGTGCTTCCTCACAATTGAATAGTAAGTAGCAAGACAATCACACATATGACATGTCCTTATTAATAAAAATTTTATGAACAACATAGCTAAAGTTTGCTGTTGGCCATATAAATAATTGAACTATAAATGTTATATGATTGAACTCCATTGTGATATGAGGTACAAGTGATTTGTTATTTTTTTAAATAGAGTGCTTTGTGACAAGTGATTTGTTATTTTTTTTTAAATAGAGTGCTTTAAAATGCTACTTAGAATATTCTAATTATAATTTGAAATTTAATTTGAACATAATTCAAATTTGAAAAATTTGAATTCTTATTTGAATGCTAGTTCTAATTTTAAATTCAATTATAATTTGAATATTTTCATCTACTTTTTTTTTCTTCTTAACTACTCTTATCTGTCTTTCCTATTAGATATATATTAGATCTCTCTTTCACATAAACTAGTTATATGATCTCTACCATTTTAATTTTCCTCAGAAACCTAAAACAATTCTTGAGCTAATTAACTAAATTTCCCAAAAAGTTTTCTACTTTATTCAATAGGCTGTATAATGTTTTAATCAAAAATTTTACTTCATAACATAGTATTTTGTAATTTTGGAGTATTTTTCCTTCTGATAAATTTAAGGTCTTCCTAAGTGTCAACAAAATATAGTTCATGAATTTTGGAAGTTTAGTTCCTTATAAAGTAAATCTGTCTCTATAGATGACAATAATTCTTATATTTCCACAAAGATCCTTTATTATAAGACTAAATCTTTTTATAAGTCTATCTGATATTTTCCTTTCACCTATATCTTCTGATTTTGAAGGAGGACAAGATTTTTTTCTTGGTATTAGGTAATTTCAGAGATAATCTCCAAGTTTTCTTCCCAATTAGAAGGGCAAATATTTCCATATTTACTATAAAGTTATATTTTGCTAGATTATAGGACACAGCTGTGTGTTTATAAAATGAACTATGGAAAAAAAAATGTTTATTATCTCTGTGGAAAACCAAGTCTGTTGAAGACACTAGTTGTTGTACCTTCAAATGAAAGAGATAGATTGAGGTTTGATTCCTTTTCTACTATCAATTTCACATCTTGCTTCTTGATCCTTACGAATACTTGTTTTACCTAAGTCAAGCCCAATTGGGAAATAAAAATTCCACTAAGTATATAAATAGAGCAAAGCCAGCATTTTTTTTTTTTGTTTTGATATTTGTTGTGATGACCAACATTTTACTGTGGTTTTGCACTCCCTTCTATCTCCAAACCTTAAAAGATTGAGGTAATCAATTTTTGTTTCTCAGCATATAATACATAAAAGAAAACTGGAGCTGAATAATCTTAAAATATACACCTGTTCAGGGTACTGATAGAGTATCAAATTAATTTATATTTTTTTCTCTCCCCATGATTTCTACTTTTACTCCACATATCTGTTGCTACAAGTAGTTTTCTGGATTTAGCTTGAATTAACCTTTACAGATAAATTCTTCCTTTGACTCCTTTGTGACTAGCAATAGCACTTTACCTCAATTTTGTCCAAACCTCATAATGTCTGTCAGATGTTTATGACTATCTAGTTTCACAATATTATTATTTTATAAGGGTTTAAACACCACCACATTTTTGCGTGAGGAAGGAGTTTAATGTGTGGGCCAGTTCTCTCTTGAGGTCATTCAATTACATGATCATAAAATTTACATTAGCATTAAGAAAAATATGTATTTTTTTTTATTTGCTATCTCATACACTCATCTATCCACTTAATTTAAAGGCCAGATCAGATTATCAACCATTAGAGTAAAATAGGTATGGTCTTGAAATTGAAATACCAGACTGTTTTAAATCAAATGAAAGTGTAATCTGGTTTTCCTAGAAATTTATCTTGCCGATCTCAACTGAGGCAAAATACTTCTGGTGTTATCTTGCCTCATCAGTAAGCCAAAGAGAAGAAAAAGCCTAGTCATAATATAGAGATTTATCATTTCTCTTTGTGTGTCAACCTCCAAAGCTCATATTCAGTTCAGTGTAGAAAAATATGAACCTTATCATTCCCTACCACCTAGCCTCATTTCTTCCACATAGGATGATCAATTCTCATCGTCGTTTCCCATATTTTCTCTATGGGATAGCTCATAAGAACTTCTACTAAACCCCGCTACCTTTTTCCATCTATTATACAACTTCCAGTGCTATGTGTCACTTCTTTCCCAGAGATGTGGATTCACACAGAAACATCAATTATTCAAGCCAATATTAACTCAAGTATTTTTACTCTCCTTTAAAAACCTACCTTTTGAGATGAACTACTTTGGGAATATTATCCTTTTTTGTTTATGCTCAGTGTCATCTACTTACTTCATGATTAAGCCCTTATAATTCATTTAAGACACTGACATAATGTTGATAATCATTATCTGTAATAAAAATCAACTCATAATCCTGGTGAATTTTCCTTACAACCATCTAGGAAAACATGTTTTGTAAATCCCAACTTCTCATCAATAGGAATTTCTATACTTCATTCACAATGGACCTTCATTACATTCTCTTAATTTTACAACCAATCACTCCATAAATAAATGTTAGAAATATGTTACACAGTAGACAGTATTCTAGTCTGAAGGACTTAGTGGTGAACAAAACAAATATTATATTTTCACTGGATGGGGATGAGAGGGAGAATAGAAAATAAATAAGTAGATAAATACTACCACTATTAAATTAACATTTAGAATTTTTATTTCTACTTTGTTTTCCTTATCAAATCTCTCATATATTTTTGGTAATAAATATTTTAAAATTCTGACTCTCTAAACCCTAATTTACTTCTCTTAGGATCAAAAACAAATAACTTTTTGAAAACTTCATGGATTGGAAGTTTTATATTTATAGAAAAGTAGTAAAAAAGTACAGAGAATTCCATTCACCTTCATACTCTGTTTCTATAATTACTAGCATCTTATATTAGCATGACATATTTGTTACAATAAATGGACCAATACTGATAGATTATTAATAACTAAAGTCTTCAGGTTTTATTAGTTAACTATTATTATTTTGTTTGTTTGTTTGTTTGTTTAAGGATCTCATCCAGGATACTTCATTGTATTTAGTTGTCAAGTCTCCTAATCCACTCTTGGCTGTAATGATCTCTCTAATTTTCCCTGACTTGATGACCTTTACAGTTTTGAGGAGTATAGATCATATATTTTGTAAAATGTCCTCATTGGAATGTGTCTGATGTTTTATACTTTATTATATTGGGTTTATGGGTTTGGGGGAGGAATACCACAAAGGTAAAGTGTAATTTTCACCACATCTTATTAAAGGCACATACTATCAACATTACTCACATTGTTAATGTTAACATTGATCACCTGGCTGAGGTAGTGTTTGTCAAGTTTCTCTACTGTTATTACTTTCCTCTCATTTTCCATACTGTAGTCTTTGTAAAGATATTGCTATATGCAGCCCATACTTATAAAGTGGAGAAGTATGAACCACCTCCTAGTAGACAGAATAACTACATAACTATTTGTTTATTCTCCTCTATTTAATTATCTATTCATTTATGTACTTAGATATAAACATTTCTCCATGAAGCCCTGATGATTTATTTATTTAGAATACTATTAGAAACAAACAAACAAACAAAAGATGTGATCTGGGATGTCATTGCTTCCAAGCATTCTTAGCTGACAGAGCAAATACTTATTTATATATATATTTACTATAAATGGCATATTATACTTATGCTATTTTCTAATTTTTCATCTCCATCTTGAAGGTATGATGGACTTCATTTATTTCACAAAACTTGCCTGAGAGTATCTACATATATTTTCTCAGGTTAAAATATTATTTTCTCTACTGGAATTCCAAAGCAGTATTTTGATCTTAAATTTTATTAATTTTTCAGATTAAATATAATCATCACTTTTTGTTCTTTTTTTCCTCAACCAAGGTAAATTGTTTCTGCCATTTACTTCCACACTTTCACATATGTTATTATAGTAAATGTTCCATATTATATTTGTACTCCTTTAATTGTCTGTTTTCCACATTATTTGGTTGTCTGATTTAAAAAGGCCCTTTGCATCTGGCTAATCATTGTATCTTCTACAACATAAATTACAAGTGGCACAGGTAGGCACTCAGTTTAAATTTTTAAAGAAATGATTAAATAAATAAACATTGCTATGTACTAAATGTTTGTTTTCTCCAAATTCATGTTAAAACTGTACCCCCTAGAGTGATGATAGTTGAAGATGGGAACCTTAGGAGATACTTAGGTTAAATGAAGTCATGAGGATAGTGTCCTCATGAGGGAATTGGTGTTTTCTAAGAAAAACAGGAGGATTCTCTCTCTCCAAATCCATACACAGGTAAGGCCATGTGAGCACACAGGAAAGGATGGCATTGTAAAGCCAGGAAAAATGTCCTCACTAGGAATTAAATTTGCCAGCACCTTGATTTTACACTTATAGTCTCCAGAAGTGTAAGAAATAGATGTTTATTGCCTAAGCCACACAGTCTATGGCATTTTGTCATAGTGGCCTGAACGGTCTAAAAAAAAACATTAAAACATTTTTAAAAGTAAAAATAATATGCAACCTGTGCTGATATTATATCTTTTGACTAGGCAAGTGATTCGGAAATCTGGTATATTAAAATTATGTGGGAAAATTATATAAGAATATTTTAAGAGTCATCTTAAGCTTACCCTTTTGGTAAAGGTATATATTTTTTGTTTGTTTGTTTTTACTTTTTTTTAGACCAATTTTCCTACAAAGAAGAAAAGTTTTGTAAAGCACAAAAAATATGTGTTAGAAGACATAGAAGAGCTTAAAAAGCAGCAAATACTTGAGGACTCAAGATTGTGTACAGTAAAAGCCCAGAGAGTAAACAGATATTTGGCAACACTCTTCTTTGAAACTTTGCCAATCAAAAGAGATCATTGGAAAGCTGAGGCTGAGTAAAGCTTTCCTTAGACTTAAAGGTGAATACAAACTTTGAGAGTTCGATGTTCACAAAAATGAAGCAGACCTGGTGAATGCCCAAGATTCCCAGGTGGAACCTCACAGGGGCTATGCTGTCAGAGTAAGAGTCCAGGTCTAAAAAAAACTAAGCAGAAGTTCAAATAGGCTCAATTATTGGTTAGACTAAGTCAGTGTGCCCTTGTACCAGCTTCCTACATGAAGCAAAGGAAATGCTCTCTATAGAAAGATAACATGATCAATAGCTTTCAGTTTTTCTTATCTCCCCTGCTAGAAACACAAAAACATATCTCTTGGCTCTTCATCATGAAAACTTAATAGAAATACTGGAAGTAAAACCTATGAAAATGTAAGCCCCTCCTAATAGTTTAGTACCCAGGAGTTTCTCACTCTAATGCTATTTAGATTACAATGGAATTGCAATTGAAATCAATAATGATATAAGATAGCTAGAAATTTTTCAAATATTTGAAGATTAAACTAATCCTTCTCAATAAGAAATAGGTAAAAAAAAGTATCAATATACATTTAATACATTTTGAACTAAGCAAAAATAAAAATAGAATTTATCAAAATTTGTTGGATATAGTGACAACAATGCTTAGAGTAAAATTTATAACATCAAATGCACATTAAAAGAGTAGAGAGATCTAAAATCAATACCTTAGGAAACTAGAAATAAAAGTAATTTAACCTTCAAGCAAGAAGAGGAAAAAAAATAATTAAAATAAGAACAGAAATCAATAAAATTGAAAACAGTAAATAGAGAAATATCGATGAAGCCAATAATTGTTTTTCTTTAATTAATAAAACTGATAAGCCTCAAATGACAGTAACAACAACAACAATAACAACAACAAAATAAGGAGAAAACATAAATTACTAATATCAGAAATAAAATAGAGATCATCAGTACTGATCCCATGGACTTTAAAATGACAACAAAGAATACTATGAACAACCATATATCAATAAATTTGATGAGTTAGATTAAATAAACCTATGCCTTGAAAGACCCAAACTATCAAAACATATTGGAGAAATAAATAATCTGAATACGTCTATATCTATTAAAAAAAATAAACTGATAATACAATTCCAAAAGAGAAAGCACAAAGTCCAGATAGTTTCACTAGTGAATTCTACCAAACATTTATGAAGTAAATTATACGAATTCTTTAGTCTCTCTTAGAATATAAACATAGAAAAAAAAAAAAAAACACTCAGCTTATTCTATGAGGCCAGCATTCTCTTAATATTCAAAGCAGATAAAGACACTACTAGTGTGAAAAACTATAGACCAGTATATCTCTTGAAAATACTTGCAAAATCTTCACCAAATTATTATTAAATTAAATCCAGCAATGTATACAAATTTTACACCACAGCCAGCCAAGTGAGATTATTCCAGATATGCAAGACTGGTTCATCATTCACAAATCATTTAAGTTAATCCATATCTTTGATTAGAAAAGAAAACTTGTGTGATTATGTCACTTAGTGCAGAGGGAAAGATGACAAAATTAACAACCATACTTAATAAAACATCTCGGAGAATTAGAAATAGAGGGCAATTTCTTTACCTTGATAAAAATATAAATAAAATATATAGTTAACATCCTAGTTTACAATGATAAACTGAATGCTTTCTTCCTACAATTGGAGAAAATGATGTCCCTAATGTCCCATCTCACCACTCTTACTCAACATGGCAGTGGAAGACTTAGCTAGTATAATAACAAAGAAAATTAATTTTTATAGATAGGAAAAGAAGAATAAATAAATAAAACTGTCTTTGCGGATAATACAAAGCCAACTGGAAAATCTCAAAGAAATAAAGGAAAAATCTTTTGAATAATAAGAGATTATAGAGTGTTTCAGGACACAAGGTTAATATACAATTATCAATTGTTTTATTTCATATTAGCAATAAACAGCTGGAATTGGAAATTAAAATCATAATAACATACAACAGCATCTAAAAAAGGAAATAGGTAAATAAAAAATATATATTCATAATTTATATACAAAAATCTATAAAACTTATAGGTAAAGACAAAATAAATTATGATATATCATATACATGGATTGCAATATTCAATGTTGTTAAAATGTCCATTCGTTCAAACTTAATCTATAGATTCTACAGAATCCCAAACAAGATCCTTGCAAGTTACTTTTTTAGATTTAACAAATTGATAGTAAATTTTATATGGAGGATAGAAAACCAAGAATATTCAATACGATATTGAAAGAGAAGAACAAAGTTGGAAGATTGGTGCTACATTACTTTAATATTTACAGTAAAGCTACAGTAATCAAGGCAGCATGGTGTTGGTAAAAAGATTCAATGGAAAAAGGATAGCTATTTCAACAAATGGAACTTGAATATTTGGACACCCATATTTTAAAAATGTATCTAGACACACAACTTATATATTTTACAAATTACAACTCAAAATGTATCAGCAACCTAACTATACAATAAAAAAAATATAAAATTTCTAGAAGACATGCTAGGACAAACTCAGGGCTTTGTTCACAGATGATGTGATCATCTGTGTAAAAAAAAAAAAGAAAGAATTGACAAAAATCTCCTGGGACTAATAAGCAATTATAACAAGATTACAGAATACAAGGTTGATACAAATCAATTTCTTTCCTATACAAGAGCAATAAACAAGTAGAATTTGATATTATAAACTTATTAGCATTTATATTAGCACCTCCCAAAATGAAATACTTTGGTATAAATCTAATAAAATATGTATAATACCCATATAAGAAAAACTACAAAATTTTGAAGAATTAAATAAAAAGATTAAGTAAATGGAGAAATATTCCATATTCGTAGATAAGAAGACTCAATATTTTCCAGATGTTAGTTCTTACCAACTTGATCTATAGATTCGATATAATCCCAAACAAAATCTCAGCAAATTATTTTGTAGATATTGAGAAACTAATTTTAAATATAAATGAAGAGTCGAACACCCTGAAAAACCAACAAAATATTACAGAGAAGAACAAAGTTGGAGGACTGACACTACCTGAGTTGAAGACTTTCTATAAAGTTAAAGTAATTAAGACAGTGAGGTATTGGTGAAAGAATAGACAAATTGATTAGTGAAACAGAATAGAGAGCCCAAAAATAGAGCTCCATAAACATAGCCAACTGATCTTTGACCAAGGAGCAAAGACAATACAATGAAATACAGTCTTTTCAATAAATGGTGCTAGAACAACTAGATATCCGCATTAAAAAAAAAACAAAAACAACAAAAAAAAACAGAATCTGGACACAGATTTTATGACCTTCATGATAGTTAACTAGAAATAAATCACAACCCTAAATACAAGGTGCAAAACTACAAAATTCCTGGAAGGTAACATAGAAGGAAACCTAGATTACCTTAGATATGGAAATGACCTTTTAGATATTATGAGGGTACAATCCACAAAAGAAATAATTAATAAGCTTGACTTCATTAAAATTAGAAACTTCTGCTCTGTGAGAGACAGTGTCAAGAGAATGAGAATAAAAGTGACAGACTAGGAGAAAATACTTGCAAAGGACACATATGATAAAGGACTGTTATCCAAAATACACAAAAAACCCTATAAACTCAATAGTAAGGAAATGAACAACCTCATTAAAAAATAGGTCAAAAATCTTAACAGACACTTCATCAAAGAAAATAGATGGCAAATGAAGATCTGCAATATCATATGTCATTAAGGAAATGTAAATTAAGACAACAATAGGATACTACTTTCCGCCTATTGGAATGGCCAATATCTGGAACACTTACACCACCAAATGCTGGCAAGAGTGTGGAGCAGCTGGAACACTCACTCATTGCTGGTTGGAATGCACTATGGTACAGCCACTTTGAAAGAAAGTTTGTCAGTTTCTTACATAACTAAACGCACTCTTACTATATAATCTAGCAATCTTGCTCTTTTCTATTTACCTGAAGGAGTATAGCCATATATATAAATGAATATCAGGTACCCTACTTTTGGGATATACCAGTCAAGAAGATGGAATAAAAAAACAGTAACAATGTGTGAAACAGTAAAATGTGTGAGAGATGACTAAGGAGGACACTGATAACAAATTGCAAAGAGGCAAAGTTGAAAATGATCATAGTTATATACTTTCATTAGAAATTCAGGGGAGAAAATTCAAAATTAAAACTTCTTATGGTAGATAAAAATGGAAAAGCTCAATCAAAATAATAAGTAAAAAGGCCCTTTTCGAAGTAGCTCCTCCTTTACAGCATGTGCTCATCTATCTTAGAGACTGAGCTAGAGTCACTTTTCAGCATAGATCCAACTTAGTTTTGTCAAGGAGGGAGGTAAGATTGCAGAGGAGTTATTAGGGCTTTGAATGATATGTATAGTTGGATTTAATTAGGGCAAAGTGATAAGTGATGGTTTTAGCACAAGAATTAACACAGATGGTCGAAAAAGACAAATTTAGTATCTTCAATCTGGAAAATGTCAGGCTTAGCATAGATAATGAAGTCCTAAAAAATAAAAAATGAAATACGGCTCTATTTGAAATGGCAAATATATCTAGGAAGGAAAGTATGCATACACTATACTTAGAATTTCTAAATAGATAATGACTTTATTAGCTTAGATCAGATTTTTTGCTATAGCAACTTAATGAGTACAGAAATTGAAAACTTCCATCAGTATAATAGACATTAAGCTGAAATTTTTATATTTTTATTTTAAAAATAAAATATTAAAGTATAATATCATAGTTCAAACTTTATATTGCTTTATATTAAAAATCTTTTCACCCAAATATTTTATTACTACATCCATTTAACAAGGTAATTAGGTCTATAGATAATATTGCAGTAGCTGAGTTTTAATTTTTATTTATTACTTTTTGGAACAATCTGAAAACCGATACTGAAAAAAATAAAGTTTTGTTTGTTTTCTACGCAATATCAAGTCCAAGTCAAATTCTATTGTAGAAATAATTGATATACTAGCATTCAAATATGAAGTATCCAAAGGCAGTATCAACAACAGAAAACTCTTGAAATTGTAAACTAATGAAGAAACTAGTTTTGACTTTTTAATGGAATACTAAAATAATGTATTTTTAGTACACCTGAGATGCTTAGATTTTCCATTTGAACACCATGAATATTTCAGAGCCTGTTATTTTACATGGAATGATTGGTGACTTTGTTTCTCTGTCAAGGTCTTTGTCTAATAGAGATCTGTGAAGGTAAATAATAGTTGATAAATAAACTATGCAGACATGTGGTTACTACAATGAGTAATAGCTCAGCACACCTTGAATCAGTTTATAGCACACTCATGTGTGGTAAGAGGTTGATAAAAAGAGTCTTTGATTTGTTGACTTCTAAATATTATTTTAGGTAAATATCAATTCATGGGTGAACATTGTGGATCAAACAAATAATAATAATATAATAATAATAGGAGGAGGAGGAGGAAGAAGGAGGAGGAGGAGAAGGAGAAGGAGAAAATAGAAGAAGAAGAAGAAGAAGAAGAAGAAGAAGAAGAAGAAGAAGAAGAAGAAGAAGAAGAAGAAGAAGAAGAAGAAGAAGCAGCAGCAGCAGCAGCTGGACTA